>NW_007746729.1:10044-10341 GCF_000696425.1 Galeopterus variegatus | reverse complement strand
TTTAATCATGCTATTGACAGTGCTTTTGCTCTTCAATTTTCAATTACTATAAATAATAATTCACAGTTTCCTCAGCAACACTGTATAACATAAGACAGCTAGCTTTGGACACACCCATGTACTCAATTCTGTGTCTTTTTTGTGGCAAAGACTGCACATAATACCCCAAAATATATTACCATTTTCCACTGGGCACACACATGAGAATATATTTCCTATCACCCTTTGCAATTTGATATAGCCATATGACTTAATTGCAGCCAACAGAAGGTGGGCAAAAATGACATTCACCAATTT
>NW_007746729.1:5944-7890 GCF_000696425.1 Galeopterus variegatus | reverse complement strand
AAGATAGGCTGCATTTCCCAACTTCCATTGTTCTTAGGTGTAGCCACATAACTGAGTACTGCCGGTGGAACATGGGTGGAAACAATGCTCACTACTTCCAGGCCAGGCCCATAAGAGCACACCCATGACAATCTCACTCTCTTTCTCCACATATTACCTGAATTGAGAAGGGTATCAAGGGCAGACCCAGGAGACAGAAGGAGACTGGGGCCCTGAATAATCACTTAGAAAACTGTGCTGCCAGAAACACCTGATGTGAGTAAGAAAAAAGCTATTATCTAGTTAAGCTATTGAGATTTATGGTTTTTCTGTTACAGCCTGTGTTAGGCAGAATGATCACACCCCTTGTCCAAAGATTCCCACGTCCTAATCCCTGAAACCTGTGAATATATTAGGTTATATGGCAGAGGAAAATTACAGTTACAGATGGAATGCAGGTTGCTTTTCAGCTGGCTTTAGAATAGGGAAATTATCCTGGGTTATCCAAGCAGGCCCACTGTAATCACGATGGTCCATAAAAGTGGAGCAGAAAGCAGAAGAGGACAGAATGATGCAATATCAGGAAAGGGGATACAAGCCAAGGAATGTAGGTGCCTCTAGAATCTGGAAAAAACAAGGAAATAGATTCTCCCCTAGAGCCTCAACAAGGGAATGCAGCTCTGCAAATAATTTGATTTTAGCTCAGTAAGAACAATTTCAGACTTCTACCCCACTGAACTATAAGTAATCTGTATAAGAGGGGTCATTAAGAAGTTCATGGAAAGATTTGTATTATCTTTTAATTCCATTTTTTCACACAAACTTTTTGAAGTACCCATGTATTTAAGCCACTAAGTTTGTGGTAATTTGCTAAAGTAGCAATTAAAAACTAATAGGCAGCCATTAATATCACATTATTAAGTTTAAATTAAATGGGATTTTAAAATTTCTCCATGCATCAGTGGTGAACAAATGGGTTCAAACCTAAGCTATCTACCCTAAATGAATCACTGTGCAGTGCATTCATATTTGAAACAACATACTGTACCCCACAAACATATGCAAATAAATGCTAAAATACATTTTTTAAAAAACAAACAAACAAACAAACAAAACAAACTCAGGTTGTTTGTTCATGCTATGTACAAATGCTTAAATGACCTAAACTGGTTATCTTTCAGGAAGATTTGAACTTTAGAGGGGACAAAGTATTATAGTTAATGCATAAATCTCTACCAGATGGAAGTCCAGTCTGCTCTAGAGAGTGGGAGAATTATTACCATGGCCAGCTGAATGGCAACTTATCATTCTCTTAGTTGATCTTCCAATGTTCCAGAACCTTCTTTCTAATTACAGATGACCATTTGTTAAAAAGCAAGGAAGCTACTAAAACTGGGGAATTGAACTTTAGGATATCAAAGCTACAACAGAGATGAGTTACCTGACTCTGGAAAATTACTTTACCACTCTAGATTGGTTTCCTTTCTCCACAATGAGTTAGTTATACTGACTGATGTGCGGATCCCTCTCGGTTCTAAGCTGCTGTAAATCAAATGAGTCTATATCTCTTTAATGGTTCTCGTGTAAACCAGTTTATTAGTAAATATAAAGTTTTGCATGTTTGACTTTTTTGCACTATAATTGTTCTCATAATTAATACACAGCTAAGAAGAAATGTAACAACAGTGGATAATGTCAGAATGACCATTTGGGAACTAAAACGCTTTCTTCACTTTCTTGTTAAGTGGTTAGGAGAGGTGGCACAACTTTCTCTTTTGAATCAGAGAAAAACTGACCAGAGGACCTTAAGTATTTAAAGTGTGATCAGCGCACATCAGAATTGGTTGGAATCACACATATGATCCAGCAAGGATGAAGAAAGGATACTGGAGAGAGTCCTGGAAATGGTACTAAAAAGAAAGTGGGACACAAAATCTCCATTGTCAGAGAGAGGAAAATTGTCTTTC
>NW_007746729.1:1009-1911 GCF_000696425.1 Galeopterus variegatus | reverse complement strand
CTGTCTTCATGAGTCCTTTGGTTTAGTAGTGGATAAAGATGACTAAACATTAATTTAAAAAGAGATAAATGCAGAAAAGAGGTATAGGTACGGTGTCTGTAGCAAATGGTTAGCTGGTTAAAATGTTGAGCTCTTAGGAAAGAAAAGTGATTTTTTTGATGTGCTTGGTTTTATCTTATGGACCCTTTGAATATCGTATTTGATTCTTTTTGGTCTGTCTACTAGGAAGTTCAGAACCAATTTTGTGCTCCACCTCTAGCTATATTATAATTTAACCTACAGTATGAATTTGATGTTATCAATGGAACTCTTGACTTTTTCTTATATTGCCACTTTTATTTTCCCTTCATCTACTTTTTGCTTTTCATTTTATTTTTAATTTTGTTTTGTTTTATGTATCCTATGTAACTTTTAAGCTATCATATAAATATATATAAATAAACATGTGTGTATATATACACACACATTAAAAAAGTATACTTTTTTACTAAAGTGAGACAGAAGTATTAACACTAAAATAATTCTGAGGAACGCACAGTGAAGAGAACTGCAAAATTTCTTGCACCTGTTCACTCTGAGAAATTACATTTTTAAGGGTCATCATATCATTTAACTGAAAATCGCAAAGGGTGTTAATTCAAGAGGAGATACTTTTATATATGTATTTGTAGTGCACTGATTCACACATCCGAATTTGAATTGTTCACTGTGATCATAAAGATATATGTAAGTGAAAAGCAGAATAACTAACTATAAAACATGAAAACACTAAATAAGTGATCTGTGCTCACTTTGATCTACCACTCAAATGCTAATCTGTTCAAAGTTAAATTAATCTACGTAAAGGTAATCTACATAAAGGGCAATCTATGTAGATGTAATCTACATTGAAGTCTCTTGAA
>NW_007746729.1:0-904 GCF_000696425.1 Galeopterus variegatus | reverse complement strand
ACAAGCACAAAATCGCAGCAAAAACCATTCTATAATTTGTCAAAAGTTTACTGAATGCCAAGCACTGTGCAAAGTGTTATATCATAACATATAACCCTCCATTAGAAATTCCAAGGAACTAAGCAACAAGACGTTGTGCCACTTGGGATTTTTTAAGAGATGATTTATTTTGGGCTGCTCCGACTGTAACTCACATGTCACCTGGAGCCACTTCCTGTCCATTCTTGCACATGATTTCTCTTTCCTTTCCCTCTTATCTTTCCCATTCTAACTCTACCCCATCCTAGGTTGAGCTTTAGCCATGTACAGTTCATCTAAAATGCGGCCTACTTAGTTTCCCTGACTCTAATAGGATTTACCCACACAATTCCCCTGCCCGGTCAAGTTTAGGACCAGGTGGAGAAAAGCTGCAGGTTGGCAGAGTCTTACCTTCTAGGATGGGGCTCTTGTTATCCATAGGAGAGACAATAAGACTTGGATTCCCAGAGCAAGGCCACTGTCAAGGCTGTGGTACAAAACAGGATTACCAATCTGAGGAGGACACAAAGCATAAACCGTGGTCCAATACTAAATCAAAATAAAAAAACAGAGCAAAAACAAGGGGACTAATGAGCAAAGAGTATATAAACACACAAGAAAAAGTTAAGTTGGAACTATTGTTAAATTGCAGGATATGATGTTTTAGACATCTATTATTTTTTAACTGAGATACAATTCACATATCATAAAATTCACCATTTAAAAATGTGCAATTCAATGTACTTCAAAAAGTTCACAGAAATATTTCTATTATCTTTCAATTTTTTTCCATAAACTTTTTGAAGTATCCTCATAGTACAAGGATAACTTGTAGGTAACTTGACTAGATACTTCTGAACTTTGAATACAAGAAAATATGCTAGAG
>NW_007746728.1:15866-16128 GCF_000696425.1 Galeopterus variegatus | reverse complement strand
GGTGGTGGGTCAGTGTATTAATCATGTTTTTCCTTTTCTGTATTTTATGATGCTTTGACCTCTTGGGGTCTTGCTGATCCTGGAGAAACTGCCCCCTCTAGGGGAGCAAATCTCTAGAGGTAGCAAACGCCTGCCCTGCAAGCGCACCTTTAATGTGCAAGCCAGCCATCCCAGGCCTGTGCCCCCAAACACCTCCTTCCTTGCCCAGTGTGTCCCCTGCCCTGGATAGCCCTCATGGCCAAGTGCTGGATAGCTAGGGACA
>NW_007746728.1:12989-13549 GCF_000696425.1 Galeopterus variegatus | reverse complement strand
CTGGTGGACAGGAAGTAGCAAGTATTCTAAATACACTGGCAATATATTTGTATGCCAGAGAATGGGAAACTAATCCCACAAAAATTCAGAGGCCTTCCATGCTGGTGAAATTTCTAGGGGACAGGTGGTGGGACATGTCAAGACATCTTTCCAAGGTAAAGGAAAAGTTGTTACATCTGGCACCTTAAGGGAGGGACAATACCTAGCAGACCTTTTGGGGTTTAGGAAGCAACATATACTTTATTTGGGTGCACTATTCTGACCTATTTACTAAGTGACCATAAAAGCTGCTAGTTTTGAGTGGGGCTCAGAACAGGAGAAGACTCTAGCACATCCAGGCTGTTGTGCAAGCTTTTATGCCACTTGGGCCACATGGTCCAGCAGATATGATTGTGCTTGAAGTGTCAGTGGCAGATAGGGATGTTGTGTGGAGGCTTTGACTGGTCCCTATAAGTGAATCACAGTGTAGACCCTCATGATTTTGGAAAATCATGCCATCTTCTGCAGCTAATGACTCTTCTTTTGAAAAACATCTTTGGAACAGAATAGAAAACCCACAT
>NW_007746728.1:9797-11005 GCF_000696425.1 Galeopterus variegatus | reverse complement strand
CCAGGGGCTGGGGAAGAGGGGAATGGAAACCTATTATTTAATGGGTACAATTTCAGTTTTGTAAAAGGAAAAGAATTCTGTAGATGGACGGTGGTGCTGGTAGCAAAACAATATGAATGTAGTTAATGCCACTGCACGGTACACTTAAAAATGGTTAAGATGATAAGTTTTATATGTGTATTTACCACAGTTAAACATTTTTAAATGTCAAAAAGACATTTAACATGAATGTTCATGGCAGCTTTGTTTGAAACAGCCAAATTGGAGATAAACTAAATATCCTACAGTGGGTGAATGGTTAAACAAACAGCAGTACCATGAAATAAATGAAATAAAAAGGAAGAAACTATTGGTACATACAACAACTTGGACAGACAGACATCAAGGGTATTATGCTGAGTGAAAAAAGTCACATACCATATGATTCCACTTATATACAGTTCTCAAAGTGACAAAATTATAGAGATGGGGAGGGAATGAGTGGTTGCAAANTTTGTTTGAAACAGCCAAATTGGAGATAAACTAAATATCCTACAGTGGGTGAATGGTTAAAAAAATGAAATAAAAAGGAAGAAACTAATAAATAAAATAAAAAGGAAGAAACTATTGGTACATACAACTTGGACAGACATCAAGGGTATTATGCTGATTGAAAAAGTCACATACTGTAAGATTCCATGGGCCGGCCCGGTGGTGCACTGCTATAGTGTGCCGCTTGGGAAGCGCGACGGCGCTCCTGCCGAGCGTTCGGATCCCACATACAGACCGGTTCCCGCTCACTGGCTGAGCGAGGCGCAGGAGCAACACCGAGGGCTGTGATCCCGTTGCTGGTCCCGGTCCGATACGGGGGTGACACTGAGGGTTGCGATCCGTTGCCGGACACGGAAAAAAGAGAAAAAAAAAAAAAGATTCCATTTATATACAGATCTCAAAGTGACAAAATTATAGAGATGGGGAGGGAATGAGTGGTTGCAAAGGGTTAGAAATGGTGGGGAGGGGAGAGAAGAGGGATGGGCGTGACTCGAAAGAGGAAACACAAGGGATCTTTGTGGAGATAGAACAGTCCTGTATCTTAATTGTGCTGGTGGTTACAGAAATCTACACGTGTGATACAATTGCATAGAACTACACACACACACACACAAATACACGTAAAACTGATAAAATCTGAATAAGCTCTGTGGACTGTACAAATGTCAGTTTCCTGG
>NW_007746728.1:7264-8291 GCF_000696425.1 Galeopterus variegatus | reverse complement strand
TTGGTTAGAGCATGGTGCTGATAACACAAAGGGTTCAATCCTTGCACTGGCCAGCCACCAAAAAAAAAAAGTACAGATCTATACTTGTTCATGGGTTGTGGCCAATGGCTTGGCTGGATGGTCAGGTACTTGAAAGGAACAAAATTAGAAAACTGGTGACAAGGAAGTCTGAGGAAGTGGTGTGGACAGACTTCAATGACTGGTCACAGAATATGAAGATAATTCGGTCCCGTATGACTGTTTACCAAAGGGTAACCTTCACAAAGGAGTTTGTGAACCTTTTAATAAGGAGGACTGAATAAACCATCCTGTAGATGACAGCCTCTTTCCCCAGCCAAACGGATTTATGAATAAAGTGTCATGGATGGAGATTATGTGGCTCAACATGGACTTTCACTCGCCAGGGCCAACCTGGCTACAGCTACTGCTGAGTGCCCCATATTCTAGTAGCAGAGACCAACAATGAGCCTCTGATATGGCGCCTCTCCCGGGGGCCCACCAGGTTGAAGACACTAGACCAGTTCTATCACCGAAGGTGCAGCACTTTGTTCTTACAGCTGGAATAGACATTTTGAATATGGATTTGCCTTTCCTGCCCATAATGCTTCTGTCAGAACAACTCTCCATGGACTTACAGAATGTTTTGTTCACTTTTATGGTATTCCACACCGCTTTTCTTCTGACTTGGGAACTCACTCCACAGCAAATGAAGTGTGGCACTAGGCCTCTGCTCATGGAATTAACTGGTCTTACCAGGTTCCCAATCATCCTGAAGCAGCTGGCTTGACAAGTGAGTGTAATTATCTCTTTTCTTTCAATTTGACCNAGCCTCTGATATGGCACCTCTCCCGGGGGCCCACCAGGTTGATGACACTAGACCAGTTCTACCACCGAAGGCGCAGCACTTTGTTCTTATGGCTGGAATAGACATTTTGACTATGGATTTGCCTTTCCTGCCCACAGTGTTTCTGTCAGAACAACTCTCCATGGACTTACAGAATGTTTTGTTCACTTTTATGGTATTCCA
>NW_007746728.1:5120-6316 GCF_000696425.1 Galeopterus variegatus | reverse complement strand
CAAATGGCCGCAGCGCCAGCTCCGATCACCCGGAGGTCCCCAAACAACGGTTCTCCCAACGGCCGCGCCGCCAACATGGGATCCGGCCGGCCCCGCCCTCTCCCGGCGAGAGGAGCGGCGAGTCCTGGCCACGCCCACACCCGGCACCCCGCCCCCAGGCCTGACGCGAGGACCCCGCGGGGCTGTCCGCGGCCGCGCCGGTCCCAGCCTACCTTGCGACCCGTCCCGACAGTCCCCCACCTCGGTCTGCGCTGCGAGGTGGCTCTCGGGCCTCGGGAATTCAGCCGCGGGTCGAGGCCCGCCATTTGACGGGGGCAGTCACGGTAGGCGGTGGGGAAGGCAGCCCTCGGCGGAGGCCGAGGCCCTGCTCGGGCTGCAACATGGCGGCGCCGGCGCGCGATGCAACATGGCGGCGGCGGCGCGCGCTGTAACATGGCGGCGGCGCGCGCGCTGCGCTCCGCCTACCTTCGCTGTGGGGCTTGCTGGCAGGTGAGAGCCGGCGCGCCGGGAGAAGGGGCTCTGAGCGGGGTGGCAGAGGGGGGCTCGCCCGGGGCCTGCAGAAGCCCGGGCGGAGGGAAGTGAGAGGCCGCAGTCCCTGCTTCCTCACGCCGGGCTCGGGTCCCTTCTGGACCCGCGATGTGACCTTGCGCGCGTTCTCGCCCTCTCTGGGTCGCGGCGCCTTGTCTGTAAAGCGACAGTGACCTGGACGCCGTTCACCGCGGTTCTTCCGGCTCACGAAACCGCTCGGGCGTGTTCTCCCAACAGGAGCAGGAACTGGCGAGCAGCGCCCGCGAAGCTGGGAGGGAAAGAAGTCTTCCAGCTTGAGTGGGACGGGAGTAGCCTCAGCCATTNAGCGGGGGGCTCGCCAGGGCCTGCAGAAGCCCGGGCGGAGGGAAGTGAGAGGCCGCAGTCCTTGCTTCCTCACGCCGGGCTCGGGTCCCTTCTGGACCCGCGGTGTGACCTTGCGCGCGTTCTCGCCTTCTCTGGGTCGCGGGGCCTTGTCTGCAAAGCGACAGTGACCTGGACGCCGTTCACCGCGGTTCTTCCAGCTCACGAAACCGCTCGGGCGTGTTCTCCCAAGAGGAGCAGGAACTGTCGAGCAGCGCCTGCGAAGCTGGGAGGGAAAGAAGTCTTGCAGCTTGAGCGGGACGGGAGTAGCCTCAGCCATTTTAGATTCTGGGCTGACTGGTGGCCTT
>NW_007746728.1:2809-3313 GCF_000696425.1 Galeopterus variegatus | reverse complement strand
TGTGTTGTCTTTACACTTTCTTGATAGTGTTCTTTGAGGCACACAAGTTTTAAATTTTGATCAAGTCTGATTTATCTGTTTTTTTGTTGTTGTTGCTTGTGCTTTTGGTGTCATGTCTAAGAAACCATTGCCAAATCCAAGGCCATAATGATTTACCCCTATGTTTTCTTCTAAAAGTTTTATAGTTTTAGGTCTTACCTTTAGGTCTTTGGTCCATTTTGAATTAATTTTTATATATTGCATGAGGTAGGGCTACAACTTCGTTCTTTCGTGTGTTGATATCCAGTTATCTCAGTGCCATTTGTTGAGAACATTATTCTTTCTCCATTGAATGGTCTTGGCACCCTTTTCAAAAGTCACTTGCCCATAAATGCTGTCAGAGCCTGTACTGGAGCACCGCACTGTATGAAGCAGTACACAGTATGATCAGAGCCTGGTGCTGCAGGGGCTCCAGAGGGAAGAGGGAGCGCTACGGGATCAGGGAAGCTTCACCAAGAGGTGACA
>NW_007746728.1:0-850 GCF_000696425.1 Galeopterus variegatus | reverse complement strand
CTTTAATGTTGGAGTACTTTCTGTAGTTTTAAAAAATGTAAATGAAGAAGCACATTCTTTAAAATCGAAATGCGTAGGATCTTGAGTATTTTTCAGGTTTTAATAATTCCAATTGTTATAGTTCAAGCTTTAAAAATAATAGCTGCTATTTATTGAGGAATTATCGTGTATTAAGCTTAAAACATATTATCTTGGTTAGTCCTTACACCAGTCTTTATGAAGGAGTTATTATTCCCACTTTGTAGATGATGAAGCCAGTCTCTGAGAGGCTAAGTGACTTGTTCAAGATCACACAGCCAGTAAATGGCAGGAATGGGACCCAGGATGTCTGGATATTATGATGCCACCTCATACGTAACTCAGGCCTTTAATTGACATAGTGCAGGGCCCTCTCTTTNGAGCTATGCAACCATCCTGACAATGAACTTTAGAACATTTTCATCACTCCAGAAAGAAAACCTGTACCTTTAAGCTATTATCCCCCAGCTCCCCATTGGCTCTCAGCCCAAGGCAACCACGAATCTGCTTTCTATCTCTATATAGCTTGCCTGTTTTGGACGTTTCATATGAACATAAGCAAACGTGGTCTCTTGTGACTGGCTTCTTCCATTTAGTGAAATGTCAGGGTTCGCCCGTGTTGTAGAATGTATCAGTACTTCATTACATTTTATGGCTGAATAATATGCTACGTTTTATTTATCCATTTCTCAGTTGATGAACATCTTGGGTTTCCGCCTTTTAGGTGCTTTGCCTAATGTTGCTATAAACATTCGTGTGCAGTGTTTTTGTTTGTAGACATATTTTCTCTTCTCATGTATATACCTGGGAATGGGATTTCTTTTTTTTTTTT
>NW_007746727.1:11968-13100 GCF_000696425.1 Galeopterus variegatus | reverse complement strand
TTTTTTTTTTTTTTAATTACAGATTTAATTTCTTTAAGATATAGTATTTTTCAGAGATTTGGGGATTTTCTACTTATACTGTCATTTATTTCTTATTTTATCCCATTATGATCAGACAGCATATTCTGTATGAATTCAATCTTTTGAAATGTTTGTAGATTTGCTTTATTGCTCGGTATAATGTATCTTTCAGTAAATATTCCAAATACACGTAAGACATTGTGTATTCTGTTTTGGGGGGAGAAGAGGTGTCGTTTGTATAATTCTCAATTAGTTTGAATTAGTTAATAGGGTTTTTAAATAAATATTCAATTTCCTAACTGATCTTTGCTCTGCTTTCTAAAATAACATTTTAAGATATATAAGAATAGTTGAGATTTTGTTAATTTTTTCTATTAATTCTGTTAGTTTATGCAGATATATACACATTTGGGTTTGCTCTGATTTTCTATTGACTATTCTTTTATCTTTATGAAAGATTCCAATTTCTAACTTTAAATACTTCCATTAATGCCTTTGTTTTTTTATACTAATATACTGATACTAGCTTTCTTTTGGTTACTGTTTATGTGATATGACATTTTTTGTTATTAATTATTGCTATTCCTTCACAGTTAATCTGTGTTCTTAGAGGCCAAATGTTTCTCCCAGATAACAAAAACTTGGGTCTTGGGTATGTGTATTTATTTTTCCTAATCTGACAACTTTGTTTTTCTGTTTAGTGAATAGGTAATTTACATTTCAGGTAACTACTCATTCAGAGGACCTTAAGTCTGCCATTTTAATATTTGCTTTCTAGTTGTCCAAGCTGTTGTTTTCTTGTTCATCCTTTTTTGATTTTTTTTAGATAATCAAGAAATGTTAGTATATGTTTTATTTCCTCTATTCACTTCTCACTTCTACCTTTTATATTATTTGTAGTAGTTCTTTGATTATAATACACATTATTAAATTATTGCAATCTACTTTAAATTAGTACTCAATGACTTCCTGGACCATGCAGAATCCTTATAAGAATAATTTGTTTAGTCCCTCCTATTGTCATCATACATAAGTATTTTATTTCTATATGTTTACAGCACCCACAATACATTGTTATTGTGTTGATTTAAGAACTCTGTTCTATTTTTAC
>NW_007746727.1:5964-6567 GCF_000696425.1 Galeopterus variegatus | reverse complement strand
TAGTAAAAATAGACTATAAGTCAGTGGCTCCCAGCTGAGGGCAATCTTGCCCCCTAGGGGACATTTGGCATTGTATGAACATTTTTCATTGTCACAAATAAGAAGGGGTGCTACTGGGATCTAATGGGTAGAGGCCAAGGATACTGCTAAACACCCTACAATGCATAGGACAGACCCCACATAACATAATTATCCAGCTCCAAATATTGATAGTTGTAAAGCCTTACTGTAAGGGACCAGTATTTCTGCAATTTCTAAAGCTCAGCTCTCATCAAATCAAATTTCTACTAAAAAAAAAAGTCATTAGCAGCCTATGAGATAGAATTCAAACTTTTTAGTATAATCTCTGTTATCCTTCCCTAGCGTGAAATACACCTCAACTAGTTAATAAGCTCTATGCTCTGGTCACATCTGACTACTTGAATTTCTCTGAAAATACCTACTGCTTTCTATCTCCGTACCTTTGCTCATGTTTTCTTTCTGCCTAGAACATCTTTCAACCCTATTCTCAACCATCAAAGTTGTCTTCATTTCCCCAAATCTAGCTCAAATTCCACCTCCTCTTTTTTTTTTTTTTTTTTTTTTTTTTTTTTTTTTTTTTTC
>NW_007746727.1:3150-4197 GCF_000696425.1 Galeopterus variegatus | reverse complement strand
CTGAAAAGGAAACACTTTTCATTTTCATAGATATGTGCCCCCTGGGAACTAGAAGGGAAAACCAGCATAGTCAGGGAAGTTACTGGGCTGAGTAGAATGGAACCTGCCACCACCTTATCACTCTTACCTTAGGTAATCTGCACTTGCTGGGAAATCCAGGGGGCAAATGGGGAGATTCTTATCACCCAGAAAAAATAGGATGTGTTTTCATCAAATCAAATTTCTACTAAAAAAAAGTCATTAGCAGCCTATGAGATAGAATTCAAACCTGCAGGAAGGACCAGGAAAGACTCCCTATTGGCCATCTCCAATGGTCTATGGAAGATTATCTCTGTTACAAAGGAAATACTCTTTAGTAGTTGATTTTGCTTTTTTCCTTATGTATGTTGGTAATCCTAGCACTGGATAAACCTTGCTTTCAACAGCATTTATTCCTAGGCAAGCAACTCACCATCTTTGAGTCTCAATTTCTTTAGCTACCAAATGAGGACATGACACTAATGTTATTGGGAATATTTTACATAATTAAAAAAAAAAAAGAACAGTGTCTTATAGATATCAGGTCCTCAATAAATGGCAGTTCTTTTTATATTGCATAAAAAGTCTTTGCCCTTGATTAAGGTGGTTTCAGTTAAAATATCCAAATCGGTAAGCCAGTTATTGCTGATATTTATTAAGCTTCCACAGTGTGAGCTGGAAACTAAGCAAGATTTCATCTTTTTTTAAGGATTTGGTAGTCTGGTAGAATATGGCTTAAGCATAATGCAAGATTTTTTTTAAATAAGTGCAAAATTGTGCATTGCAAACATCTAGCACTTTAGGTTTTCGGAAACAGTGAAGTCAAATGGAGAAGAGGCCATTAAAGAAAACTTTAGGGAGAAAATCCTAGTGCTTAGACCCAGAATCTGGATAGGTGGGGAGATAAAGAGTAAAACATCCATCTTTAACCAGCCATTGAAAGAGAAATGACTCACAAAATAGCCTCATCTCACTTCTTACTCATTTTCTCTGAGAGAAAGCTGGAGTTTCCAAAGCATCTCAAAAAGA
>NW_007746727.1:0-2466 GCF_000696425.1 Galeopterus variegatus | reverse complement strand
AAAACATCCATCTTTAACCAGCCATTGAAAGAGAAATGACTCACAAAATAGCCTCATCTCACTTCTTACTCATTTTCTCTGAGAGAAAGCTGGAGTTTCCAAAGCATCTCAAAAAGAGAATTGGATGCTATACCTTTTTATGATTCAACCATTTCCAGATATAATTCCATTAAGTGCCATTTTAAGACTTCTGCTATCACTCTCTGAAGCTTAGGGAAAAGATTCTTTGTGGTTTGACATTCCTTTTCATTCACTCTGGAGAAAACTTGCCATGAAAATTTCCATATGTTCATCTTCTCCTGTTCATATTTATGTCAACAGTTTCCTTTTTAACAACTTTCAAAACATATGCTCTTTTGCAAGTTATTTCCCCAAAAGTAATTCAGCAGTAACATGATTCATTGATTATGGAGACTGTGCAAAGTTATAAAAGCAGGTGTGACATTTCCACTTGGTAAAAGTCATTGTCCCAGAACATATAAAGTGGCAAGATTTACCCATTGGCTTGAGGTATTCACATTGTTCTATTGCAGTCTGTGATAAACTTGTCACTGTTGAACTGAGTTTTAGCAAGAAATTGTCACTATGCTTATTTGTAATATAAAATCCATCCTAATGAGAAAGCAGCATATGAATGGGGATGGAAGGCAATCAATAAATGCAAAGTCACAAGATTGGAAGCTCTTAATTTCTATATCCAGCCAATTTCCATGGAATTGGGAGTAAGAAGCAAAAACTACATATCATGAGAATATTTGAAGTTGCAAATATCAAGGCAGAAATTTTCTAAAGATCCATTACAAGCTTTTTGGTAATGAGATACTACACTTAGCCCAAAGAGTCAACTTCAGTTTTGGAATTTACATACACTTTATTAATAGTTTTATGTAATTTTTAAATACATTTTAGAATGTATATGTATGATGGGCTGGAGAAGAGACAGTATTTACCAAAAGTACTGAATTACTCATGTTCAGACTTTCTAAAAGCCATCATAAAATATGCCCTCATTCTGTGTAAGTTTTACACTGGCCATACACATGCTTACCAGGGAGACTTTTCAAAGCAGTCCCATATCTTTAAACCAAGAAAAGTATACTGAAAGCAGAGCTGGACCAACACCAGGAGATGAAGATCACAGCCTATGGTCTGCCACTAAGAAATCATGTGTCCCTCTGCCACCTTTTCATCCTTGATATGACAAGGTGGACTATAAAAACCTTTAGGAGTCTCCATCACTAATTTCTAGTATAGACTAAAAAGAATGAATAAAAATGCTCTTTATGTACTAGGCACTGTACTAAGCACTACACATTTGTTTTTTCACTTTAAATTCATAGGTTTTTTTGGCCAGGGTAAGTGAGTGTTACATGGAGAGCACTGAACACAGCGCCTGGCACATAGATCTCTAAAATTACAGAGGAAAAAAAGACAGCAAGAAAGAGGCCCTGTTAGGCTGGTACTATTATTTCTCCCATTTTGCAGGAGAGGAAACTGAGGTTGTAGGGATACAATAGTCTGCCTAAAGCCACCCAAGTAACATGACATGAAGCCATGACTCAAATCCAGCCCCCTCAAGTCCAAAATCCAAATCTAATTGGTTTTTATACATCTGAAAATGAGAAAGTTGTACAATCATGGAGCACAAAAGATGGCCACCCCTTCTTCAGCAAAGGTATAAGGTGTCATCACTTTCAAATGTGTTGTGTTTGTTGATGCACGTGCAGAACAGGAGGAATGGTAAGCTAGGACCTGTCAGAGATGGGTTTGGGATTGGAGTTTTCAAGCAGAATGTGTTCCAGGCTCATGTACTGCTGAGCAGTTAGTTGCATTTCAAGTTTGTTTGTTTCTTATTTCAGTTCATGTCCTTTCAAAGCCAGAAATAGATGAAATAAAAACTTGGGTTTGCTATGTCTATATTCATATTAAAATTTCTAGTAAAATAGTTTTTCACTATCAAAAAAAAAAATGGAAAAGATTCTGCTCTCGCAAAAGATGGGTTTCTTCCCTTGCTTTATCTCTTTATCCATTTATCGTTCCAATATTTTGCTGGAGTATTAAGGAAGGCTTTCCAGAGGAAAGGCATGTTGAACATGGTACTGATAAATGAAAAGCTCACTGGATGTTTAAGGGAGAAGGGAGGGGGTCAGGAGTTAGCACCCCCGTCAGAGAGTTCCTCTACAAATTAGATGAGAAAAGATGTTTTTTTGAGATGGTGAAAACTTCAGAAGATGGTTGAAGGCTGTATGAGAGGAGATGAGGGTCTGTTGCTGTTTAGGAGTAGAAAGCAGGCACTGCTGGATGACAGGAGTAAGTCTTGAGCCATGGTACTAAAGGGTTTGAGTTGAGTGGAGACTTTATATTAGAAAGTACATTGAAAGGGATTTGGAAATGAAGAGTGTAGTCGTTCCACTGGGTGCAGATAAGGGGACTCCAGACTGGTTTCTTGGCTATAAGAAAATAAAC
>NW_007746726.1:8166-13102 GCF_000696425.1 Galeopterus variegatus | reverse complement strand
ATGGATGGACCTTGAAAGAATAATATTAAGTGAAACGAGTCAGGAAGAGAAAAAGAAATACAACATGTTTTCACTTATTGGAGGTAGGTAAAGGTGAATGAATCAATTCACACACATACATACACACACACACACACTCTCACACACACAGAAACTAACAAACAAACAAACAACAACAACAACAAACCGGGGGTGGGGAGAGGAAGATATAACAACCACAATTTTTCTTGAAGTTCTTACAACAAGCAAATGGAGGGGACACACTTGGGTGGGAGGGGGGAGAGGAAGGAAGGAGGGAGTTTTCAGTGATGGGACATAATAATCAACTACATTGTATATTGTCAAAATAAAAATAATTTAAAAAAAAAAAGAATTCCATCTATCACCTTAAATTCTCAAAACCAGATAGCTTTCATCACAGCCCTGGAAGAGCTCTTATTTATTCTATACCTATGCCTGATATTACTAAAGTGAAACACGAAATTTAACAATGTGGGCAGCTGAAATGCAATGGTAGTTGAATTCATTCTTGCCATCTTTCTCCTGTGAATAACAGAACATCCTCTGAGGAAGAATAGATCCTGAAATTTAGAACAGGGACACGTGTTTGAACCTTGATGAAACTGATGATCTTGAATCCCCAAGTCGTTCCATGTCTTTCATATCAGTGGAAGTAGCTTGTCCTTGGTTCCTGGGAGTTCTGGGACAGCCTCCCCTGGGGCAGATGACTTGAAGAGGATGCTCCCGGTGCATGGCATCCAAGCAGGGCATTCCAGAGGAACTGGGAACAGATCCTACACATGGTAGGCCAAGGAAGGAGGAACATAACACTAGATATGGCTGAATTCATTGACACAGACACACTTACAGAAGTTTTGGACTTAATGCATTAGTTCATGCAGCTGATGGAGGCTCTAATAGTCTACTTCATCGGTTGACTGAAACTTGTATTCCGCCATGATCTATGTTTAATGAGGTTGAGATAGTCAAAGCTTCCCTGTATGTGATATAGAAGAGGGATCCAAACACAGACAGGAATGCTGTTCTGGGTTTCCAAAATTACAGCTCAACCATTTACCACCTTAAGAGAGAAACCTTAAATATAAGGATGCAAAAATGAAAAATAAGAGATATACTATGCAAACACTATCAGTCAAAGTTGACTTTAAAGCAGGAAGCATTATGAGTGATAAAAGGTGATCTTGCAAAATGATGACACTGTCAATTCACTAGGAAAATGTGATTTCAAAATTTAAAATTTTTAATTTATATGCTTCTGATGTGATTTTAAAATACGTAAAATCAGAAAGTGACTGCACTGAAAGGAAAAGTCCACAATTCTTAATGGAAGACTTTAATTTATTTTTGTTAGTAATTTATAGAAGCAGCAGACAGAAATGAGTAAGCATATTGAAGATACAAACAACATGATTAACAAGCTTGCGCTAATTGACCTGCATAACGTACTACACCTCAAAACTGCAGAAAACAATTTTCTCAAGTAGATACAGAATATTTTCCAAAACTGATTGTATGTTAAGCCTTAAAGCCAATTGCTGCAAACAAATTTCAATAATTTTCAAAGGATTGAAATTATTTTTTAAATGATTGAAGGAAAAAGTGCTATTGCAAGAAAAATGAAAGGATATCAGTAACTCTAGGTGGAAATAAAGAAACAAGAACGTTTATTGAAACAGGATGCACTGTAAAATGTGATATAAATTCAAGCAATTGACCTTCCAATTAGGATTATTTTCTGATGATTAGTACAATAGATCATTCAACTGAACATTTAGAGAATGAAAATTAATTCTAACATTTTATCGGCCCTGAAAGTGAGAATTTTTTCATAAACATTGTCACGTAAATCTCATTTGTTTGGATTTTCAACTTTAAGCNGTTTAATGAGGTTGAGATAGTCAAAGCTTCCCTGTATGTGATATAGAAGAGGGATCCAAACGCAGACAGGAATGCTGTTCTGGGTTTCCAAAATTACAGCTCAACCATTTACCGCCTTAAGAGAGAAACCTTAAATATAAGGATGCAAAAATGAAAAATAAGAGATATACTATGCAAACACTATCAGTCAAAGTTGACTTTAAAGCAGGAAGCATTATGAGTGATAAAAGGTGATCTTGCAAAATGATGACACTGTCAATTCACTAGGAAAATGTGATTTCAAAATTTAAAATTTTTAATTTATATGCTTCTGATGTGATTTTAAAATACGTAAAATCAGAAAGTGACTGCACTGAAAGGAAAAGTCCACAATTCTTAATGGAAGACTTTAATTTATTTTTGTTAGTAATTTATAGAAGCAGCAGACAGAAATGAGTAAGCATATTGAAGATACAAACAACATGATTAACAAGCTTGCGCTAATTGACCTGCATAACGTACTACACCTCAAAACTGCAGAAAACAATTTTCTCAAGTAGATACAGAATATTTTCCAAAACTGATTGTATGTTAAGCCTTAAAGCCAATTGCTGCAAACAAATTTCAATAATTTTCAAAGGATTGAAATTATTTTTTAAATGATTGAAGGAAAAAGTGCTATTGCAAGAAAAATGAAAGGATATCAGTAACTCTAGGTGGAAATAAAGAAACAAGAACGTTTATTGAAACAGGATGCACTGTAAAATGTGATATAAATTCAAGCAATTGATCTTCCAATTAGGATTATTTTCTGATGATTAGTACAATAGATCATTCAACTGAACATTTAGAGAATGAAAATTAATTCTAACATTTTATCGGCCCTGAAAGTGAGAATTTTTTCACCTTCCAATTAGGATTATTTTCTGATGATTAGTACAATAGATCATTCAACTGTACATTTAGAGAATGAAAATTAATTCTAACATTTTATCGGCCCTGAAAGTGAGAATTTTTTCATAAACATTGTCACGTAAATCTCATTTGTTTGGATTTTCAACTTTAAGCATTAAGGTATGAGCAAAACAAAAGAATTAGGTATGGTTGCAAGTCTAACTCTAAATGCTGACTTTTACAACATAAAAGCAAACTTTTAGCTAATGAATAACAGGATAATGAAAGGAGAAAGAAATATCTAACAAAAGGTTAGGGGTATCAATATATCTTTAACATCAATATTAGGAACATAAAGTTTTTAAAAAAATATTAAAGAAAAGAAAAGAAGAACTAAAGTAATATAAGAAGCATGGGAAGGAGAAAGGGTGCAGAAGCAATGCGGTTAGCTAATTTCTTATCTTTCATACTGTGAAATAACAAATAGTAACTTAATCAAGGATTTAATACAAGTTGTTTATTGCAGTCATGAAAGAAACCACTAAAAGAATTCAAACAGGAACAGTAAAAAAGAAATAAACCTCTGGGGAGTATGATTGGAACAAGAAAAAAAGTTGTTTCTCTTCATTGTATGTTCTGGTACAGTGTGCTTTGTTCCTGTGTGTGTGTGTTTGTGTGTGTGCATGTGCGCACGCACACATGTGACACTCTGACTAGTATAGAAATTCTAAAATAAAGCAAAAAATATATATTTAAGGTAAAAATTGTACAGCCATGTCAGTTTTATGGTCAAAATGACATGGTCAAATTCTGGGGTCAAAATAGCAGGGGCACCATAGTTAAATGCCACTGTATCTCCACCAGAATACCTAAAATTAAGAGAAAAAAAAATGCCGATAATGCAAAGTGTTAGGATGTACAGTAAATGGGATTTTCATACTGTCTGATGGGAGTGTAAAATGTTTCAACCACTCTTAGAAATTATTGCAGTTTATAATAAAGTTAAAATTACATCTAGATCCGTGTTCTATTTTTAGGAACATAAATCCAATAGAAATAAATATGCATGCACAAGAAGGTTCATATCAGCTTTATTCATAATAGCACAAAATGGAAACAATTCAAATGTCTCTCAATGGGAAGATAGATTAGAAAATTTTAGTATATTTGTATAACGGAATGCTACTCAGCAATAAAACATAAAAAACTTTGGATACATATAACGACATAGATACATCTCAAAAAGCTTATAGTGAAAGAAAAGCCATTCACAAAAAAAAATGTGTATTGTATTATTTCAAATATACCAAGTTCACAAAAAGGCAAAACTAACATGGTGTTGAAAGTCTGATTAGTTATTGCTTCTGAAGGTGAGGGGGGTACTGATTGGAAACAGCATGCGGGAACTTTCCAGAGCAATGGAAAGCTTCTATGTATCGATGCAGATGGTAGGTATATGGATCTGTACATATACAAAGGCTGAACACAATATTTTCACATTTCGCTTCATGTAAATTATACTTTAATGAATAAAACAATGAAAAATAACAGGGAAAATACCTTGTACTCATTAGGCATTGATTTGATTGCTTGTATATAGGAAACTCAACCAGTATATAATATTAATACAAATAATCATTTAAAAAGTCTATAACAGACCAGAAACATTTAAAATGTATCAGTGAATTCAAAATGCAATATTGTGTCAGCTGCAAGTAACAGAAAATCTGTTACACACAGTGTTTGGTTAAATGTGGCCTTAACAAAGGGCTTTGTTTACCTCACTTTCTAGCACTGCTAACAGTGTCAGGAGTCTGGGTTCACACTGCGGTTTTTTTCTCTCAGTGCATCCACTAAATCATGGTCATAACATGGCTCCCTCACCTCTAAACATTGCTTCTGTATTCAAATTAAGAAGAGGAATAAAGATTTATTAAGATCTGTACGTATTATTAGACAAAAGTGTATCCTGAATTCCTAGAACAGATAAGCTTTAGCAAAGATTGGTAAGCAAGCATGACTTTTAAGCCTCTACAATGGGAGGCAGCCAGGAATTTGGGATTAGGAGTGGCTATTCTATTAGCAACCTGACAGTACAGGGTACAGCATACGATGCTTATTTATGTGATGATGTCTCTTCCACCAAATAAATTGCACCTAAGTT
>NW_007746726.1:5941-7242 GCF_000696425.1 Galeopterus variegatus | reverse complement strand
ACTTTTCTATGTATGTGATTAAGTAACCTTCATCAAGATATTTTCTCATATAAGACTGAGAGCATAGTTAAAGTTCTGTCAGGCACCCTTCCATTCCCAAATGAGTCTACAAAGTCCTAATGACAAATCCACTTTATCCAGTGAACTCCTCCCCAAGGTTCTGGCACCGCAGCCTCAGCGCTCAAGCATCCGCTGAACGGCAATTATCAAAGAACATTTAAACGCAAGTTTCAGCTTTAGGTGACAAGATTAGATGACATCTGAGTTTTTTTCTAACTCTAAGATTTTATGAAAAAAGATGTTTAATTTCCCCTTGAGAAAGCAAAACGTAATCTGCCTTCTAAAACTTTGGCATTCTCACTTATCCGTTATAGAGAACTGATGTCTAGTAATATAACGTCTTATGTCAAATTAAAAAAATGAATTCTGACCTGTCTTCTACACTAGAAAATGGGCTGACTGAAGAAAAAATAGTGTGACACACTTAGGAAGGGGATCGTGGAAGTTCTACTAACTAGGAAAGTGGGGCTCTGAAATATCAGCTTGTCTGCAGCTGCGACACGTGGCATTGAATCGGACATTCTCTCATTCCACACTGTGTGGTGCAGGTTTTGGTAATGATTATGCTTCTTTGTTAAATACATGAGAAATTTAAAACACTATCAATTTAGTGCATGTCATGATTTTTAGAACGTATTCTAAGAGTGTGAACTAGCCAGGTTTCCACAGTATTAAAGTATTTCATAGCTGCCAATCTCTGCAGACAATAACTGCTTCAGAAGATCTGATACATGGCCATTGCCATTTACGGTAATTTTAATGTAATGAATATAAAGGAATTATGCATGGCCATCTTTCCCTCTCCTGATAGGCTCAGAATATATTGACAAAGTAGTTCATGATGTTAGTAATCTGCTCATTCCGGTCATTTTAATTAATACTCCTTGTCACAGTGGGTAGAACTTTGGAGGTGACTCATATTGGTTCTGAAGATGACCATGAAAAGGTTAACTCTACATCTCACATGAACAGACTTGGTCTCTAGCCATAGCGATTTTCAGGAGATAGACTGAGAAAGGTACTTTTCTCAAGCTGCTTTCCACTTATGTGTCTTGTCTTGAAATATAATATGTTACTCTACGAGTATTGTTAGTCCAAATGTAAAAATCTTACTGGAGATATTTTTCCATTTAATGGACATCTTATTTGTTGATTGTTATTGTAGAGCTAGGGCTAGGGCTCACAGACCCCTCAGGCCAGCTGTGCAGACTGGGTCACAAAACCTTCAATCGCAGGTCCAC
>NW_007746726.1:0-5322 GCF_000696425.1 Galeopterus variegatus | reverse complement strand
TCACAGACCCCTCAGGCCAGCTGTGCAGACTGGGTCACAAAACCTTCAATCGCAGGTCCACAAGCTAGGTAATAGGAAAAGATCCTGGGAGCTGTGGGTAAAAAATTAATAAGCTTTATTCAGAGCTAGGAGCAGCCGCCCTAGTGGCCTCCCAGAGAGTCCTGAGAAGAGCCTTGTATCAGAGGCGTTGGTCCTTTATACTTAGGTCAGTAACCCCAGGACACCTGGGTGCCCATACGCAATTACATTAGACAGTAACCAAGGAACATCTGGGCACGTGTGGATATTTACAGCAAATGCTCAGCAAGATTCTGAACATCTAAGGGGCCCTGACCATTTTCCTGTATTTCCCCTACAGTTATACAATTGCTTTTAATAAAAATAATTGTTACTTTCTTAAAAGAATTCCAAAACCACTGAAGAATCATAACTCAGATCATTAACCTGAAAAGGTTTAACATACTAAAGGCTATAAGACAGAGAGATATTTGGAAAAGCCTAAAGTTCATATATAATAAAATGCTACAGAAAACAATTGTTTTTGGTCTTGGTTTCAGAAATAAAATAGTATCTTTCAAACCAATAAGAAGATTTCTGATTTAGGAATTTCTAGCATTTTCAGACTGTCCTTTGACATTATAGGTAGAACATTATTCTACTTGTTGAATC
This sequence comes from Galeopterus variegatus, assembly GCF_000696425.1. Classification (NCBI taxonomy): domain Eukaryota; kingdom Metazoa; phylum Chordata; class Mammalia; order Dermoptera; family Cynocephalidae; genus Galeopterus; species Galeopterus variegatus. The sequence continues at coordinate 4,653 of NW_007746726.1, read as the reverse complement.
ACTAATGGTTCTTGGTTCCAAAACTCTGAATGTAAATGTCATGCCTGTATTCAAATTGGCAATCTTAATTAGAAGCTGTAGAGTTCAGGTGTTCATCATCTGGAGTATCCCAGCTCAAAATCTAGTCTACAAATTTCTGGTAAAATAGTAAAATTGCTGAAGAAAAGGTTTTTTATTAATGCTAAATATAATGCAATTTCAAGGCAATATCACATAAGAAATGTAAAGAAATGAAAGAACTATTTTTAGAGAATAATTTTAAAGCTACACATTTAAGCAGAAGATATTACATTTATAAGATAATTATTTTATAAAAGATACTTTTTTGTCTTTTATATATTTGACTTAAGTTTTCCACTTCAGTTTGGCCCATAGGGAAATCCCTCAACTTAATGCTTCAATATTTATACATCTGAAAATAAAAGTATTAAATAACTGTCAACATTTCTGAAATTAGATTTTACTTAAAATTAAAATAACAGAATCTTACAAATATTTTTGTGCAATGTAAAATACTTCTTTATTTTTCTAGGTTTTTGTCATTATACAGGCACATAAAACTAAAATAGATAAAATCAGAGTGCATTAACAACTTAGTTTAATTTAGTTTTTCCATTTAATATTCTAAGTATTTAATTTACTGATGCATAATTGTGATATTTATGCCTCTAATGGCTGCATAAGTCATTAATTTGAAGCACTAAATTATTTTTTATTAATTTCTCTTTTGTAAAGCTTTTTGGTTTTATCAGTAAGAAGATGCCACACAACAAATTTTGATTCTAATTTTCCAAAATAAGCAATTACTTAAGTATTGATATTTATATAGTTAGAATGCTAATGAGATATTATGTTGTAAATGCAGAAGAATGTTTAAAAACTCATGAAAATATTTACAATGTATTACAAGTTTAAAAGAAGTTCTGCTAAAGTCTGTACTGTCAGTCCTAGAATTCTTAAGAAAAAAATTGCACATATACTTACACACATGTCCATATATAAAAACATCTGGAAATATGTAAACTAAGCATTAAAATAATTAAATAGCAAGATGATTTATTTTCTTTCTTTCCTATTATTTCTCTAATTATGCAAATTTACTAGATTTTATATTTATTATAAATACATTATTTTAAGTAAGCTGATCTGTAAAACAGAAAAATTGGCATCTCATGCCGTTAATGTTGGGGTTAAAGCAGTACCCTAAAACTTTTGGAGGGCGATATGGTGATGTTACAGCAAGAGTTATGAAAAACAGTTAATGTTTGACCCAGTAATTTTACTCCTAAACATGTATCATAAGAAAATAATTCAATATAAGCAAAATTATATATGAACAAATTTTTAGTTGAAAGAAACTGAATGAGTTATATTTTCAAAGTTTAAGTATTGGCATAATAAATTATGACATATAAATAAGAAGAAATGTTATACCTATGGTCTAATGCTTAATTTATGGGAATATTATTCAGCAAATGTACTCATATTTTGGAAAAATAATTTATAAATTTTAATCAGATTTTTAATATGTGCATAGTCATTGCCCTACTGATCTAATTTGCAGAAATGTATCCATTGCAAATTAGGCCATATGCCCTAAGATGTTTGTTTAAAGATGTTTGCAATGAGAAAAGTTGTAAATAATTTAAGTGGTATTTCCATAGTATTTTGTAGAATAGACATGCCTTAATTAAAAGATAAGTCTTTCTTGACCTATACTAATATTGCTTATTTTGGCTGACTTTAAATAGTGTTATAATGCACAACATGAATTTCATAAATTTTGGATAGTGAAATATATTTAATTTAATCAGTATTTTCCAAATTACTAGATTTCAATTTTTTATAAGTAAATTTAAGATTCCTTGTCCATTTTTTTTCTTTTTTTGCCATTTTAAAATTTAGGTACCTTTGGGCCGGCCCGGTGGCGCACTGCGCTAGTGCGCCGCTTGGGAAGTGCGGCGGCGCTCCCGCCGAGGGTTTGGATCCCACATACAGACCGGTTCCCGCTCACTTGCTGAGCGAGGCGCGGGGGCAACACCGAGGGTTGCGATCCCGTTGCCGGTCCCGGTCCGGTACGGGGGCGACACTGAGGGTTGTGATCCGTTGCCGGACACGGAAAAAGACAAAAAAAAAAAAAAAAAATTTAGGTACCTTTAATCTTTGTAGGTAGTAATATTTTCCCAGTTATAGAAGCTCTAACTCTTTCCTAGTCATTCCCTTATCTTTTATTTGTGGTGGCTCTCCTAATTTATGTTTATAATTTAATGTAACCAATTCAGTCAATCCTTCTGGGGTTTGAGCCTGTTAAACACAAATAATCCAATATCAGTGCCACAAAGATAGTCTCATATTTTTTCTAAAGCATGTGTACTTTTAAGAACATTTTATTATTTTTTAAAAAACAAGAATTTAATTATGTTCGTGATAAACAGAAGTGTTTACCTTTTTTTTGTCATTAGAGCGGTCCATCCTTCCATCATTGATTTGGAATGCCACCTTTACCATAAATTAAACTTGTATATACATATATCTGCTTCTGAACTTGCTTTTTGCTGAGTTATCAACAAATATTTCGAGTTAACTTGCCATTATTGTAATAGTTTTATTGCATATTTTCAGATATACATGTACAAAATTATTTGTAGTAGGTGACAGGGTTGCTTAAGCTTTTGCTTTTGCTTGAATCAGTTGGATAACATGTTTTTCTACATTTTCAAATTTACTGTTGCTAAGAAATGCATTATAGTTTTTAATTTTATCCTCATCTTTTTTGCTTTAATTCCTCAGGAAATGTGTAAGTCTGCATTATCACAGTTACCAAAGTTTTGTGTTTTTTTAATCATTTATTTTCAAAAGACCAGTTTTAGATTCATTAATCAGGTTTACAATTTTCTTTCACGTTTAATTAATTTCTTCTTTGTTTTTTATTAGTTCCTGATTCTATATTTAGATTTACTACATTGGGTATGTTTTTAATCTTCATGAGTTGAATATATAATTCAGTTATTTTCAATCTTTTTATTTTCTAATAAGTGCATAAAAATTGATATTTTTTAAAAAAATATTTATTGCATTCTCTGCTATTAATGTTTTTTTAATTTACTGAGACATTGTTGCCTATTATATAATAAATATTTGTTCATTTCTATGTGTTTTTCTAAAACGTTCTTATTCTTTGTCTATTGCATATGTTTTATGTTGTGTGTCTGTCTGGGTATGTGTACACACTCAAGCACGTTTATTGTGCTGTACCAATCCCCCATATTCTTATTTATTTTTCCCCAATTCGTCATTAAATTAGAAGTTTGTTATTGCCTCTCAGGATGGATAAATAAATATTAAAATGCAGTTATATGCTCTCTTCTCTCTTTCTCTGCTCTCTATTTTGCCATCTGAAGTTCTTCACGTGAACTAGGTTACTTTCTTTGCCAAGCTATGACGTCTCCAACCCAACCACTCAACTGGGTTTATACAGCCACATTGAGGGTCTTATCCTGGTAGAAAAAGGCTCTGCTGTCTGCAGGTCATGACAAGTGGGGGGCTGCAGATTGTCTGTTCCTGTTCACCAAATGCAGTTTTTAAGAAAGTAAGCTCCAGATAAGTTCCCTAACTGCCCCCTTTCTCTTTGGCTCTTTTATTGACTCATTGTTTACTTCGGTCCTCTGGCCTTTACTGTAGTGTTTTCCTAAAAATTTTTTGAGCAGTAGATTCTCAGCTACTTTTCCTCCTACCTAGCTTTTTGGCTTCTGTCTGTGATATGTTCACAAAATTTCTAGTTTGCTGATAATACTCTTCCTTTTTTCTAGCATTGCAGTATCTTTTCTATTATTTCAAGGGATTTGGTATGAAAAGTCAGACCTTGTTGGACACTAAAATATTGTATCTTGATACAATAAACCCTTTATTTATATGTGAAATGTTATTTTAAAAAACAGTCATTTATATCTATTTTCCTTGCTAGTAAGGTTTATTTTTTTGTATATTTAACAACAGTTTAATATAAGATAAACTGTCATTAAAGTATGCGTGCAAATACAAAGTAATTGAAATATCAAACAAGCCTTTTCTGTGTTGAAATGGCAGTTTTGTTTTCAGATGTTAGAAGTGTGGATGTGATGGTAAACTGAGATTAATTCAGATGCATCAATTTCTTTTCTTAAGTAAGCAAAAATTTTTTATGTAACTCTTTCTGTCTCTAGGAGTTTGATTTTTAACTGATGTTGGAAAGGTAAAAACACAATTCTTATGCAATCAAACCACTAAAATTAAAATTACAGAGTAATATTAATTCTTTCCTAGAAAAAAAAAATCATTAAAAGTGATTAAGAGAAATGTTTCACTTCTACAAAACAAAAAGACTCTCCAATAACAATACATTTGTCCCAAGCTCTAGGATATAAAATGAAAATAAATAATAAAGATTAATTACATATTTATTTATGTTACACTATTTAGTGGAATACTGTATGCACATGTCCCATTATCATATTAGAGTAAAATTGTCTAAACTCAGCATTTACATTCTCTTCCCAAAACCAGCTTTTTTAGTGTTCTCACTCCTGTCTGAGAGGTCATCATCCTTTCTTGCAAGCTGCCTGAAATGCACGTCGGACACCAACAAATCCTCCATGTCAAAATATCGTCAGATCT
>NW_007746725.1:12902-13103 GCF_000696425.1 Galeopterus variegatus | reverse complement strand
CTGATTTTGGAGTAGTAGTTTATTAACCAGCAATGCTATTCTTCAGAAATGAGGGAGAAATCGTGTATTTCCCAGACAAACAAAACATGCAGGAATTCGCCACCACGTGACCAGCCTTGCTAGAAACTCTCAAGGGAATTCTGCCTCTAGAGTCTTAAAAATGATAATCATTACCACAAATACACAAGAAAGAACAAAGCC
>NW_007746725.1:8752-10336 GCF_000696425.1 Galeopterus variegatus | reverse complement strand
ATTCCAAAAAATTGAAACAGAGGCCACTCTCCCAAACTCATTCTATGAGGCCAGCATCACACTGATACACAAACCAGGCAGATGTAACAAAAAAAAGAAAACTACCGGCCAATATCTGTGATGAAATTAGACAAAAACAAAATCCTCAACATACTATCAGCAATCAGAATATAGCAACATTTTTTAAAAAATTGTACATCATAATGAAGTGGCATTCATCCCAGGGAGGCAGGGATGGTTCAACATATGCAAGTCAATAAATGTGACACACCACATCAACAAAATCAAGGACANAAACCTGAACAGACCAATAACAAGCAACAAGATTGAAGCCGTAATCAGCAGTCTCCCTACAAAGAAAAGCCCTGGACTGAATGGCCTTACTGCTGAATTCTACAACCTTTGAAGAGGAATTAATACCACTTCTCTTCAAATTATTCCAAAAAATTGAAACAGAGGCCACTCTCCCAAACTCATTCTATGAGGCCAGCATCACGCTGATACACAAACCAGGCAGATATATCAAAAAAAGAAAAGTACCGGCCAATATCTCTGATGAACTTAGACAAAAAAATCCTCAACATACTATTGGCAATCAGAATATAGCAACATTTTTTTAAAAAATTGTACACCATAATAAAGCAGCATTCATCCCAGGGAGGCAAGGATGGTTCAACATATGCAAGTCAATAAATGTGACACACCACATCAACAAAATCAAGGACAAAAACCATATGATTATCTCAATAGACAGAGAAAAAGCGTTTGACAAAATTCAACATAAAAACTCTCAGCATATTAGGGATAGAAGCAAAGTATATCAACACAATAAAATCCATGTATGACAAACCCACCACCAATATCATCCTGAATGGGGAAAAGATGAAACGTTTTACCTTAAGAATAAGAGCAGGATAAAAATGCCCACCCTCACCACTCCTATTTAACATAGTATGAGAAGTACTCACTAGAACAATCAGGCAAAAGAAAGAAATAAAGGGCATCCAGAGTGGAAAAGTTGAAGTCAAACAGATCCTGTCTGCACATGACATGCTCCTATATAAAGAGAATGTAAAGACTCTACCAGAAACTCTTAGAGCTGATTAACAACTTCAGTAATGTTGCAGGATACAAAATTAACACCTCCAAACAAGTAGCTTTTTAATTCTCCAATAATTAACTAGCAGAAAAGGAAATTAAGAAAGCAAGCCCATTTACAATAGTCGCTCAAACAATAAAACGCCTAGGAATCAATTTAACCAAGCAGGTGAAAGATCTTTACAATGAAAACTATCAAGCACTACTGAAAGATGCTAAAGAGGACACAAAAAGACAGAAAGACTTTCCATGTTCTTGGATTGGAAGAATTAATATTGTGAAAATGTTCAAAGCAATCTATAGATTCAATTCAGTTCCCATCAAAATACCAATGACACACACACACAAAAATCAATGACATTCTTCACAAAATAGGAAAAACAATCCTAACATTCATGAGGAACAAAAAAAGACCTTGAATAGCCAAAACAATCCTGGGGGGGAAAAAAAAAAACATAATAAAGCCAGAGGCATAACAGTACCTGA
>NW_007746725.1:6605-8235 GCF_000696425.1 Galeopterus variegatus | reverse complement strand
ACTCTAAAGCTATAGTAAATAAAACAGTATGGCACTGGCATAAAAATAGACCCTCAGATGAATGGAGCAGAAAGAGAACTCAGAAATCAACTCACATACTTGCAGCTGATTAATCTTTGACAAAAGCAACAAGAACATACATTGGGGAAAACACTGCCTCTTAAACACATGGTGCTGAGAAAATTGGACATCCATATGCAGAAGAATGAAACTAGACCTGTATCCCTCACTATATATCAAGATCAACTCAAAATGGATTAAAGACTGAAGTATAAGACCAAAACTACAAAACTACTAAAATTAAACATAGGTGAAACACTTCAGGAAGTAGGACTGGGCGAAGACTTTATGAATAAGAGCATGAAAGCACAAGTGGCAAAAGAAAAAAAAAAAAATAAATGGGATTATATCAAACTAAAAAGCTTCTACAATGCAAAGGAAATAATCAACAGATTGAAAAGACAACCTAAACAATGAGAGAAAATATTTGCAAACTATTTATTTGACAAAGCATTAGTATGCAGAATATACAAGAAACTCAAACAATATCACCATAAAAAATAATCCAATTAAAAAATGGGCATAGGAGCTCAATAGATCTTTTTCAAATGAAGACATATAAATTGCCAACAGGTACCTGAAGAAATGCTCAATATCAATAATCATTAAGGAAATGCAAATCAAAAACACACTGAGATATCATATCACCCAAGTTAGAACTATTATCAAAAAAAACCCCAGAGAATAGCAAATGCTGGTGAGGATGTGGAGAAAGGGGGACTATTCTACACTACTGGTGGGACTCTAAATTAGTACAGCCATTATGGAAAACAGTATAGAGTTTTCTCAAACATCAACAGATAGAACTATCACACAATCTAGCGATCCCACCATTGTGTATATACCCAAAGGAGTAGAAATCATCATGTCAAAGGGGTACCTGCACTCCCATGTTTACTGCAGCTCTGTGTACAATAGCCAATTTATGGAACCAACCTAAATATTCATTAACAGAGGACTGGATAAGAAAAATGTGGTCTATATTCACAAGAGAATACTAGTCAGCCATAAAAATGAATGAAATTCTGCCATTCACAGAAGCATGGATGAGCTTGGAGAAAATTATATTAAGTGAAATAAGCCAGGCACAGAAAGAGAGATACCACAATAACACTGAACTTCCAGAAGGAGAGAACAGATCTATGGTTATTGGAAGTGGTAAAGGGGAGGAAAGTGGAATTAGGGAGAAATTGGGTGGGGAAAAAAAGCTACATCGGCCAATTATTTCCAGTCAGCAATTAACCTTTAGTACCATTTTAAAAGTAATGAAATGGCAACAGAGAAATGGGAAGCATGAAAATATTCAAGCAGGAATACCAAGTTGGTTTCCTAAAGCACGAGAGACTTGCTCCTCAATACACAACCGCCACAATCCCCATTACTCTGTGTTGGTTACTGGGACTCTGTCAATCTGAAAAGAAAAGAGTAGATGCAAAGAAGCTGCAAGATGAATGAGGTGACGGGTCTTGTAGTGGCCTAAGACGTTTGAGCCTAATCACCATACATGATCAAAATAGGATGGAGGCCTAGAATTCCCCATGGTCCCCTGCATCCTTGTCTAGGAAGGTAA
>NW_007746725.1:0-3598 GCF_000696425.1 Galeopterus variegatus | reverse complement strand
TATTTCTGTGACTGTGGTTCTATGGGAGCATCTAGAAGGGAATATTAAGATTGATGGGGGATTGAGAAAGACTTTTTTTGATACAACTAGAATTCCTCAGAAATCAGGATAAGGGCATTATGGGCAGAGATTATAGCATGTGCAAATTCTTGGAGGTGAGAAAAGCCCGGACTTTTCCAGAATAAGTATTTTAGGATGGTTGAGGGCAGGTGTCTATCAGGGAGTGATACGAGTTGAGCCATAAACCACAGCTAGTAAGCAGTACTAAGGGAAGTACCCTGTGAATCAAAGTAAAGTCATCATTTTCCTGGGTCTCTGAATCATTAGAATCCAGCATAACTCACTGAACCGAAGTTGGAGTAGCTAGAACCTGGGTAGAGCTCAGAGGAGTTTGTTTTCGGAAGTGAGACGCGAAGTCACACTGCAAATGGCATTCAAACAGGCCTGAAAAGAATGATGTATATCTCTGCCAAAAACACTCACTGGAGGTGGAGCTTCGGCAAGCAAGTTAAACTGTAAGGGAGCAGGCAGCAGAAGGTGTCTCTCACATCTAGCATGCAGGAACTCAGGTTTGCTAGTTCCAAGAAGTAGCCCATTGGAGCCTCTGGTGGAAACGGCTTGTGAGAATTCTGTTTCAAAATCTTTCTGAAAAAGCATCAGAGAAGCTTCCGGGCTTAAATCCAGCATAACACACTGAACATAGTTTGTGGTAGTTAGAACACAGATAGAGCTCAAAGGAGGTTGATTTTGGAAGTGACAGGGGAAATCACACTGCAAATGGCATTCAAACAGTCCTGAAAGTTGTGTTGTATATCTCTGCCAAAAACACTCCCTGGAGGTTGAGCTTTTCCAAGCAAGTTTAACTCTAAGGGATAATGCGGCTTTATGTGCTTCTCACATCTAGCCTGTAGGAATTATGTTTTATGCGGAAGCCCAATGGAGTCTGTGGTGGAAATGGCTTGTGAGAATTCTGTTTAAAAATCTCTGTGAAATAGTGTCAGTTATCCTTCCCCACTTAGAATCCAGCATACCTCACTGAACCGAAGATGTGGTAGTTAGAACAGAGGTAGAGCTCAGAGGAGTTTGTTTTCCGAAATGAGACAAAAAATCAAACTGCAAACGGCATTCAAACAGGCCTGAAAAGTGTGTTGTATATCTCTGCCAAAAACATTCACTGGAGGTTGAGCTTAGACAAGCAAGATTAACTCTAAGGGTGCAGGCAGCAGAAGGTGCTTCTCACATCTCTCCTGTAGGAATCGAGGTTCCATGGGTAAGCCCTTAGGTGCCTTTCTGGAAATGGCTTGTGAGAATTCTGTTTCAAAATTTCTGTGAAAAAGCGTCAGAGAAGCTTCCTCGCTTAGAATCTAGCATAACTCACTGAACCGAGGATGTGGTAGTTAGAACAGAGGTAGAGCTCAGAGAAGTTTGTTTTCGGAATTGAGACGCGAAATCACACTGCAAACAGCACTCAAAGAGGCTTGAAATGTGTGATTTATATCTTTGCGAAAAACACTCACTGGAAGTTGAGCTTTGACAAGCAAGTTTAACTCTAAGTGAACAGGCCGCAGAATGATCTTCTCACATCTAGCCTGCAGGAATTCAGGTTTACAAGTTCCATGTGGAAGCCCATTGGAGCCTCTGGTGGAAACGGCTTGTGAGACTTCTGTTTCAAAATCTTTGTGAAAAAGCGTCAGAGAAGCTTCCCGGCTTAAATCCCGCATAACACACTGAACGGAGGTTGTGGTAGTTAGAACACAGGTAAAGCTCAGAGGAGTTTGAATTCAGAAGTAAGACGGGAAATCACACTGCAAACGGGATTCAAACAGGCCTGAAAATTGTGTTGTATATCTCTGCCAAAAACACTCACTTTAGGTTGAGCTTTAACAATCAAGTTTAACTCTAAGGGAGCAGGCAGCAGAGCGTGCTTCTCACAATTCAGCTGCAGGAATACCGGTTTGCAAGTTCCATGGGGAAGACAAATGGAGCCTCTGGTGGAAACGGTTTTGAGAAGTCTGTTTCAAAATCTTTGTGAAAAAGCATCAGAAAAGCTTCCCGGCTTAAATCCAGCATAACTCACTGGACCGAGGTTGTGCTAGTTAGAACACAGTTAGAGCTCAGAGGAGTTTGATTTCGGAAGTGAGACAGGAAATCACACTGCAAACGGCATTCAAACAGGTCTGAAAAGTGTGTTGTATGTCTCTACCAAAAACATTCACTGGAGGTTGAGATTTGACAAGCAAGTTTAACTCTAAGGGAGTAGGCAGCAGAATGTGCTTCTCACGTCTAGTCTGCAGGAATTCAGGTTGGCAAGTTCCATGTGGAAGACAATTGGAGCCTCTTCAAAGTTGTGATAGTTAGAACATGGGTACAGTGCAGAAGAGTTTGTTTTCGGAAATGAGACACGAAATCACACTGCAAACAGCACTCAAACAGGCTTGAAATGTGTGATTTATATCTTTGCCAAAAACACTCACTGGAGGTTAAGCTTTGACAAGCAAGTTTAACTCTAAGGGAGCAGGCAGCAGAAGGTGCTTCTCACATCTATCCTGCAGGAAATCAGGTGTGCAAGTTCCAAAGGGTAGCACATTGGAGCCTCTGGTGAAAACAGTTTGTGAGAATTCTGTTTCAAAATCTCTGTGAAAAAGTGTCAGAGAAGCTTCCCCACTTAGAATAAAACTAACTCACTGAACCGAAGTTGTGGTAGTTAGAACAGGGGCAGAGCTCAGAGGAGTTTCTTTTCGGAAATGAGACACAAAATCACACTGCAAACGACATTTAAACAGGCCTGAAAAGTTTGTTGTATGTCTCTTCCAAAAACACTCACTGGAGGTTGAGCTTTGACAAGCAGGATTAACTCTAAGTGAGCAGGCAGCAGAAGGTGCTTCTCACATCTAGCCTGCCGGAATTTAGGTTTGCAAGTTCCATGTGGAAGCCCATTGGAGCCTCTGGTGGAAACGGCTTGTGAGACTTCTGTTTCAAAATCCCTGTGAAAAAGCCTTGAGAAGCTTCGCTTATAATCCAGCATAACACACTGAACCGAGGTTGTGGTAGTTAGAACACAGGTAGAGCTCAGAGGAGTTTGATTTGGGAAGTGAGATTGGAAATCACACTGCAAACGGCATTCAAAGAGGCCTGAAAAGTGTGTTGTATATCTCAGTCAAAAACACTCTCTTGAGGTTGAGCTTTGAAAGGAAGTTTAACGCTAAGGGCGCAGGCAGCAGAAGGTGCTTCTCACATCTAGCCTGCAGAAATTCAGGTTTGCAAGTTCCATGTGGAAGCCAACTGGAGCCTCTGGTGGAAACGGCTTGTGTGACTTCTGTTTCAAAATCTCCTTGAAAAACCCTTGAGAAACTTCCTCGCTTAGAATCCGGCATAACTCACTGAACCGAAGTTGTGGTAGTTAGAGGAGAGGTAGAGGACAAAGGAGTTTTTTATTGGAAATGAGACGTGAAATCACACTGCAAACAGCATTCAAACAGTCCTGTAATGTGTGATGTATATCTCTGCCAAAAACACTCACTGTATATATCTTTACCTCGTTTTGGTATCAGGATGATGTTTGCTTTGTAGAATGAGTTTGGAAGCTTTGCGTCTGTTT
>NW_007746724.1:12711-13104 GCF_000696425.1 Galeopterus variegatus | reverse complement strand
GTGCGTCTGTCTGTGCGTCTGTCTGTTTGTGTGTCTGTCTGATGGTGTGTATATGACAATGTTTTTTCTGTCTGGGTGTCTTTCTCTCTTTGTGTCTTTCTGCTTCTGTCTTTGTGTCCTTGTGTTTGTCTGTCTGTGTTACTTTCTGTCTGGGTGTCTGTATGACATTTAGTCTGTGTGTCGGTCTGTCTGTTTGTATGTGTGCGAGTGTGTCACTCTGTGTGTCTGGCTGTGTGTGTGTCTATTTGTTGGTGTGTGTGTCAGTGTGTCCTTCTGTCCATGCATCTGTCTTTGTGTTTGACTGTCTATGTGTCTGTCTGTGTGTTTTTCTGTCTGTGTGTCTGTCTGTGTGTCTGTGTGTTTGTCTATTTGTGTTTCTTTCTGTCTGTGTGT
>NW_007746724.1:10399-10642 GCF_000696425.1 Galeopterus variegatus | reverse complement strand
TGTGCCTGTTTGTCTGCTTGTGTGTCTGCCTGTGTGTCTGACAGTCACTGTGTCTGTCTGTGTGTCTTACTGTCTTTTAATTTTTCTGTCTGTGCGTCTGTCTGTTTGTGTGTCTGTCTGTGTGTCTGTGTGACGGTGTGTATATGACAATGTTTTTACTGTCTGGGTGTCTTTCTGTCTCTGTGTCTTTCTGTTTGTGTCCTTGTGACCATGTGTTTATCTGTCTGTGTTACTTTCTGTCTG
>NW_007746724.1:7860-8444 GCF_000696425.1 Galeopterus variegatus | reverse complement strand
TGTCTATCTGTCCATGAGTCTGTCCGTGCGTCTGTCTGTTTGTGTGTCTGACTGTGTGTCTCGCTGAATGTGTGTCTAAATGACAATTGTTTTCTGTCTTTTTGAATTCCTCTCTTTCTGTTTGTGTCTTTATGTGTGTCTGTGTGTTTGTCTGACTGTGTTACTTTCTGTCTGTGTGTCAGTATGACATTGACTTGGTCTGAGTGTCTGTCTGTCTGTTTGTCTTTCTCTCTGTTTCTTTGTGTGCACGTTTGTCTCTCTGTGTGTCTGTCTGTCTGTATTTCACTCTGACTGTTTTACTTTCTGTCTGTATGTCTGTATGACATTGAGTCTGTGTGTCTTTCTGNGTGTCTTTCTGTTTGTGTCCTTGTGACCATGTGTTTATCTGTCTGTGTTACTTTCTGTCTGTGTGCTTGTATGACATTGGGTCTGTGTGTCTGTCTGTCTGTTTGTTTGTGTGCGAGTGTGTCTCTCTGTGTGTCTGTCACTCTGTGTGTCTTTCTCTGTGTGTGTTTATCTGTGGCTGTGTCTTTCTGTCAGTGTGTCTTTCTGTCTGTCTGTCTGTCTGTGTCTCTATCTCTCTG
>NW_007746724.1:4610-5859 GCF_000696425.1 Galeopterus variegatus | reverse complement strand
GTCTGTCTGTTGGCGTGTGTGTCAGTGTGTCTTTCTTTCCGTGTATCTGTCTCTGTGTGTGCCTGTCTGTGTGTCTTTCTTTCTGTGTGTCTGTCTGTGGCTGTGTCTGTCTGTCTGTGTGTACGTTTGTTGGTGTGTCTGTATGTGTGCCTTTCTGTCTACACGTCTGTCTCGGTGTGTATCTTTCTATCTGTGTGTCTTTCTGTTTGTGTGTCTGTCTGTGTGTCTTGTATCGCTGTGTCTTTCTGTCCGTCCGACTCTCTGTGCATCTGTCTGCCTGTGTGTCTGTCTGTCTCTCTGTCTGTCTGTCTCTGTGTCTGTCTGTGTCTTACTGTCTTTTTATCTTTCTGTCTGTGTGTCTGTCTGTGTGTCTTTCTGTCCTTGCATCTGTCTCTGTGTGTGACTGTCTGTGTGTCTTTATGTCTGTGTGTCTGTCTATGGCTGTGTCTGTATGTGTAACTTTCTGTCCATGCGTCCATCTATGTGTGTGTCTGTCGAACTGTGTGACTTTCTGTCTGTGTGTCTGTCTGTGTGTCTTTGTATCGGTGTGTCTTTCTTTCTGTGTGTCTGTCTGTGTGTCTGTGTATCGGTGTGTCTTTCTGTCCATCCGTCTCTCTGTGCATCAGTCTGTTTGTGTGTCTGTCTGTGTGTCTGATTGACCATGTGTCTATATGAAAATGTCGTTTCTCTCTGGGTGTCTTTCTGTCTTTGTGTCTTTTTGTTTGTGTCTTTCTGTCTGTGTGTCTGTATGACATTGAGTCTGCCTGTATATCTGTCTGTCTGTCTTTTTGTCTGTTCCTATGTCTGCGAGTGTGTCTCTCTGTGTTTCTGTCACTCTGTGTGTTTGTGTGTCTGTGTGTCTATCTGTTGGCGTGTGTGTCAGTGTGTCTTTCTGTCCATGTATCTGTGTCTGTGTGTGTCTGTCTGTGTGTATTTCTGTCTGTGTGTCTGTCTGTGTCTGTGTCTGTATGTGTGACTTTCTTTTTATGCGTCCGTCTCTGTGTGTTTCTGTCGATCTGTGTGTCTTTCTGTCTGTGTGTCTGTCTGTGTCTGTCTCTGTCTGTGTGTCTGTGTGTCGGTGTGTCTTTTTGTCCATCCGTGTCTCTGTGCGTCTGTCTGTTTGTGTGTCTGTATGTGTGTATGACTGACCATGTGTCTATATGACAATGTGATTTCTCTCTGGGTGTCTTTTCTGTCTTTGTGTCTTTCTGTTTGTGTCTTTCTGTCTGTGTGTCTGTGTGTCTGTGTG
>NW_007746724.1:2175-2951 GCF_000696425.1 Galeopterus variegatus | reverse complement strand
TCTGTGTGTCTTTCTGTCTGTGTGTCTGTCTGTGGCTGTCTCTGTCTGTGTGTCTGTGTGTTGGTGTGTGTTTTTGTCCGTCCGTCTCTCTGTGCGTCCGTCTGTTTGTGTGTCTGTCTGTGTGTCTGACTGACCACGTTTCTATATGCCAATCTGGTTTCTCTTTCGGTGTCTTTTGTCTGTGTCTATGTGTCTGTGTGTGTGTCTTCTATCTGTGAGTCTGTCTCTCTGTGTGTCTGTCTATATGTTTGTATTTTTGTCTGGGTCTCTGTGTATGTGTGTCTTCCTATGTGTCTCTGTGTGTGTGTGTCTTTCTGTGTGTGTCTGTCAGTCTCTGTGTCTTTCTGTCTGTCCGTCTGTCTGTGTCTCTATCTGACTGTTCATCTGTCTGGTTGTGTGTCTGTCTGACCTTGTGTCTATATGACAATGTGTTTTCTGTCTTTGTGTCTTTCAGATTGTGTCTTTCTGTCTCTGTGTGTGTCTGTCTGTGTGTGTGTCTGTCAGTCTCTGTGTCTTTCTGGAGTGTGTCTTTCAGTCTGTCTGTCTGTCTTTGTCTCTATCTGTCTGTGTGTCTGTCTGTTTCTGTGTGTCTGTCTGTTTCTGTGTGTCTGTCTGTCTGATTGTGTGTCTGTCTGTCTCTGTGTCTTACTGTCTTTTTATCTTTCTGTCTGTGTGTCTTTCTGTCTGTGTGTCTGTCTGTGGCTGTGTCTGTCTCTCTCTGTGTCTGTTAATGGGCGTGTCTGTATGTGTGTCTTCCTGTCCATGCATCAGTCTCT
>NW_007746724.1:0-300 GCF_000696425.1 Galeopterus variegatus | reverse complement strand
GTGTTTCTGTCACTCTGTGTGTCTGTCTGTCTGTGTGTCTGTCTCTTGGCGTGTATGTCAGGGTGTCTTTCTGTCCGTTTATCTGTCTCTGTGTATGTCTGTCTGTGTCTCTGTCTGTATTTGTGTCTGTCTGTCTGTGTGTCCGTTTTTCGGAGTGTATGTATGTGTGCCTTTCTGTCCACACATATGTCTCGGAGTGTGTCTGTCTATCTGTGTGTCTTTCTGTCTGAGTGTCTGTTTGTCGGTGTGTCTCTCTGTCCGTCCGTCTCTCTGTGCGTCTGTCTGTTTGTGTGCCTGTCT
>NW_007746723.1:12546-13105 GCF_000696425.1 Galeopterus variegatus | reverse complement strand
TAAGGATGGTCAATAAACACTTATATTCTTAGTATGAAGACTAAAGGATAAACCGAACCAGATAATAACAAATACAACAACCATATAATAGAAAGGTAAAATTAAAAGATGTAACTTGAAACAACTAAATGTCAAAAAGTTACAAAAAGCATGTGGAGGGGGGCAATGACATGCAAGTATAGAGTTGGCTTTGGTGTTTTCTTTTTTTGTTGATACCAGAGTTGTTAGTAGTTTAATATAATTTGTTATAACTAGAACATGTTTTTTGCAAGCCTCATGGTAACCATAACACACAAACTTATGAGACATACTAAAAATAAATAGTGAGAAATCAAAATATACTTCTAGAGAAAATCACTCAACCAGACAGGAAAACAGTAAGACTGAAAAAAAGAAAAAAAATAGATGTACAGAACAACCAGAAAAAAAATTAACAAAGTCTCTATATATCAATAACAACTTTAAATGTAAATGCATTAAATTTTCCAATTAAAAGATACAGAGTGGCTCAACGAATCATAAACAAGAATCAACAACATGCTGTCTACAAAAAACTCAC
>NW_007746723.1:6750-7360 GCF_000696425.1 Galeopterus variegatus | reverse complement strand
AAAAGCAGCTTATGTTTATGTTAGTAAATGTTCTCAGTGGCAATGACCCCAAGAACCTCTCGTTGGGTTGGAATCTTCCTTTGGTTCTCTCAGTATCTTAAAATGTGCTTTATATTAGAAGTCCTAGACTTTCTGTTTTCCCTTTAAAACGAATTGCTTTTCAGAATATTCCTGTCCTCAGAGTAGATATTGGTTTTATATTTTTTATTACTAATATTTTTTTTCTGCCTTGAAATCCTCTGGTCAGATTTGTCTTCCCTTGCCAAACTCTAGATGTCAGTGTGTCCCCAGGTCTCGTCCATGAGTTTTGTTTGTTTGTTTTTTGTTTTGTTTTGTTTTTTCTATATATACTCACTCTTTCTCTAGGTGATGCCATCTAGACCTATTATTTCAATGACCCAATGATGACTCCTAAATTTAGATTCATCCTTTACCTTACCCTGAAATCTAGACTCTCATTTCTGTCTGCTTGCTCAGCATTTCCAGACGTATCTCTAACAGTTATCTCAAACTTAACTCTCAACCCATCTGCCACTGTATCTTTTTTTAATCTCTGCAAAGGACACCAAGCACTTGACATCAATAACCCAAAACTTTAAAATCATCGTTG
>NW_007746723.1:3680-4190 GCF_000696425.1 Galeopterus variegatus | reverse complement strand
TGGTCAGTGTAATTTGCAATGTCAATGATGAAGAAAAGCCATTGGTCTTGTCAGGTTTTTTAAGAAACATTTTGATTTTGAATTATAACAAAATATGCCTTTAATCTTTTGATAGATAGCCATTACATTCACTAAATACTATATAAAAATGTTATTAACTATTTTTAATTTCACTGATATTGGTACTAATGCTCATATTTCTTACATTCATATTATTCTACTAATCCCATTAGGCCTTTTGAGCATTGCAATGTTAAAGCCTACTCTTCTATCATTTACATTTTTAAATTGACATTGGGTTACTTTATACATTTCAATTGCTTATAATTGCAACTGTGATAATTTATAAAATGCTAGTCAACCATATGTTCCTCATTCAGTAGGATTCTGTTCATTTCATATTAGCACTTCTAGTAAAGAGTCTGACTCCATTTGGATGTCTGACTGCTGACAGCTTTTAAGCCACACTTCTCCTTCTGCCCCACATCTGGCAAAGCTGATAAAAACAAA
>NW_007746723.1:0-2836 GCF_000696425.1 Galeopterus variegatus | reverse complement strand
TCACAAGGAGTGTATGTGGTGTCATCATTCTCAATATCTGAACCTGACTTTGGGTTAGGGTCCATCTTCATTAGGTGGGTAGTTACAAAAACATTTCACTTTGGCATTTTATAGGTTTGGTTTGTTTTTTTAACAATTATGTAGAGAACCTACCTAAAACATAGAAGAAAATGTCTCAATTGGTCTAAATCATTTTACTAAAGAAACAAGACTATTCACTGTGTCTAGATTTAAAATGGGGAGAGCAACTCTTTTATTTTCTTTGCAATAATTAGCAAAGAAATAAGGTAGACCAGGTGATCTAAGTTTTCTCTTTCCTAAATATGAGGAGAGCTTCAGTAATGAATAAGTACAATTAGCACCATTTTTACAGTTTAACTGAGCAAATTCTAATATAAACACACACACACACATTCTGTAGAATAGGAAATGGTGCTTATCTAAAAAAAGCACTGTATTTCTGGTAGACCAAATTACCTTAGTATTTAATATGGAGTGAACGCAACCAAGAACTTTGTGTTTAGTAGCTTAGAGTAGAATACAGCTATCAAAGAAGCTGCTTATTTCTTCTTAATAAATAAAACCAGAGACAATAAGCTCTTTCCTCTATTTTGTAAAGTTCTTGACATTATAGGATTATTTTCTCCCAAGTTTTCCATTTATATATGTCACCATTTCAACCTATAATTTATATTTACAAAATATTATATTTAATACTATCTATTTTAATTATTTCTTCACTAATTTATTTATTTTTTTTAAATTTCCATGTCAGAATTGAGTTGACAATAGTTCTCAGATATGGCACAGAACCACTGTTGGTCTGTGCAAGATCTTCCTTTCTTTCTCTTTTTCCTTCTTTCGTCTTCCTCATTACAGGTTATTCTTTCTCTCCACATTAGGGTTGCCAGATAAAATACAGGATGCTACTTAAATTTGAATTTTAGATTAATAACATTTTTTTTAGATTAATAACATTTTTATAGTAAAAGTATGACCACATATTTAGTGTAAGTATGCCCCACACAATTTTGGGGACTAAAACAAAATAAACTACTTACTGTTGCTTTTAGTTGTAGGTACCCTTAGGTTGGCCAACATTGAAATGGTGGCTTTCTCAGAGATTGTTTTAATTCAATACTAGTTGGATACAATTAACTATTATTTGTTGTTTATCTAAAACTCAAATTTAACCAGATGCCCTGTAGTTTTATTTGATATATATGGCAACTCTATTCCTTATTCCTCAACTTTTATTCACATGCTTGTAAACTTCTAGTCTTGTATATTTAATATGTAGATATCTCCATCTATGTTTGTTTACATACATGTATATTCACAAAGTATTGTGTATGCATGTGCATGTTTAAAATTTAAGTAAATTTTATTAAGCTTTAAGTCACATTCCTTTCTCTCTTTTAAGTATCATTATTTTTATACTATACTCGCTGGGCCAATACATAATATTCTACCTAGGCATGGACTTACACTTACACTTTTTCCTGAGGATTCACTTATACTTTTCCTAAGGATAACATCTATGAAGTTTCAATTTTTGCAAAAAGCAATGCTGAAATTATATTCTATGCATGTGTTCTTCTGTTTCTACATTGGAATTTCTCAGGCAACTACTCAGGAGTAAAATCAGTGCCTGGGATATATATTTTCTTCATTTTAGTATGAACTTCCAGATAGTTCTAACAGTTACTTCAGTTTACACTCTTAACATAAGTGCATGAGATTTTCTTTCTCTCTATCTTCTCCAGCAGCTGATATCATTAAACTTTCTCTCTTTTTTTTGTCAATATAGTGAGTATATAAAGTATTTAAATATCCTTTTAATTTTTACTTTTCTGATTACTAATGACATTAAATATTGTGTCACTGTCTTTTTGTAGTAGATCACATTTTCATGCCTCTTTGTGTGTTGAGTAATTTTGGATTCAATCCTTTACATTTTGACTGTTATATTGCTGGGCCTTTGGGATCAAAGACCCTTATTCCTTGAAAAAGTGTTATATTCATATGTTTGTCACTTGGTTAGAAAAACTATCCTACAAAATGCATTAGTTCAGATCTCTGTGCAGTTGATGGCATTTATATTTTTTTTACTTAGCTAAGCTCTTTGCTTTCTGTCCTCTACGTATGTAATTCACTGATCAAACTGAGACTGGACAAAATTTACACATACAACTCAGCCAAGGTTCACTTCTTTGCCTCTCATTTCAGAGATTACTCCCTCACATTGGGGTGGTTATGGTCGCCACCCAGGCTGCTTTCTTCCTTGTGCAGGAAAGACGACATGCTTTTTACTGGATCTTTCACCACCTGCACATGCCGTGACTGGAGCCCACCCTCAGGCTAAAGCTGCTTATGGGTGAGAAACTCGCCCCTTCCCACCTCTTCTTCCAAGTTTCAGCTCACCTCCAAAGTCTACATTTGATAATCACCTTTTATATTTTGGTCAGACTTTATAGTTATTATCAGTAGGTGGATTGATCTGTGTGTTTTCTGTAAATATTTTTTAATTGTAAGCTGATAATTGGTTCAATTTAGTCCATGGAAACCCTAAAGGATATGAATTGGGCATGCTTTTCTCAAGGCAAGATTTTCATTTTCTTCTACTACATGTCCTGTATGCTATAAACACGAGACAACTTTCCCTTTTTGTTGTTGTTTTGTTTTGCCTGGTGATACCCTTACTGAGGGGACAGTCAGAGAGGATGTCATCAGTACCTAACCTGTGCAGTCACTTGGGGCCCTGTACTCAGAGGGCATCACACTCAGGTTAATGCTCTGCTGTTGCCACTTAAAAATTCTTAATAATTTTATGGGC
>NW_007746722.1:7034-13106 GCF_000696425.1 Galeopterus variegatus | reverse complement strand
GTACTATTTTGCAGTCTCACAAACAGTGTAGAAGAATTTTTGTTTCTCTTCACCCTTGCCAACATTTGTTATTCTCAGTCTTTTCAATAATGGCCAGTCTAACTGGGGTGACATGGTATCTCAATGTGGTTTTGTTTGCATTGCCCTGATGATTATTGATGTTGAGCATTGTTCATGCACCTGTTGGCTGTTTGTATGTCTTCCCTTGAAAAATGTCTATTCAGCTTCTTTGCCCATTGTTTAATTGGATTTTTTTCTTCTTTTTTTACTCTAAAGTTGTTTGAGTTCCATTTATATTCTGGATATTAATCCCTTGTAGAATGTATAGTTTGCAAATATTTTTTAACCCATTCTGTAGATTGTCTTTGTACTCTGTTGATTGTTTCCTTTGCTATGCAGAAGCTTTTTAGTTTTATATAATCCCATTTGCTTACTTTTTTCTTTCATTCTTTATGCATTTGGAGTCTTATAAAGTATTTGTCCAGTCCTTCCTATAGTGTTTCCCCTATGTTTTCTTTTAGTAGCTTAATGGTTTCAGATCTTATATTTAAGTCTGTAACCCATTTTGAGTTGATTTTGTTATATGGCAAGAGGTGCAGGTCTAGTTTCATTCTTCTGCTTATGGATGTCAAGTTTTCCCAGCATCATTTATTGAAGAGGGAATCTTCTTCCCAATGTATGCTCTTGGTGCCTTTGTCAAAGATCAGTTGGCTTAAGTATGTGGGTTAATTTCTCGGTTCTTTATTCTGTTCCATTAACCTGAGTGTTTATTTTTATGCCAGTACCATGCTGTTTGGGTTACAATAGTTTTGTAATATACTTTGAAGCCAGGTAGTGTTATGACTCTGGCTTTATTTTTTTATTTATTTTTTTAATTTTTTGCTCAAGCTTGCTTTGGCTATTTGTAGTCTTTTGTTGTTCCATATGAATGTTAGGAATTGTTTTTTGCATTCTGCAAAAAATGTTATTGGTATTTTGATGGGGATTGCATTGAATCTGCAGACTGCTTTGGGTAGTGATGGAGTTCAGATGTATTGTCCTCCCAGAACTCATGTGGAAATTTGATCCCTAATGTGGCAGTGTTGGAAGCTGTTTGAATAATGGGCGTGCATCCCTCAGGAATGGATTAATTCTACCCCTGGGGGGAGGGGGTAGTGAGTGAGTTCTCACTCTATTAGTTCCCACAAGATCTGGTTGTTTAAAAGACTCTGGCACCTCCCCCCCACCTGGCTTCCTCTCCCCATGTGATCTGCTTGTACCCACCAGCTGCCTGCCACTTTCTGCCATGAGTAGAAGTCATCTGAGGCCCACACCAAATGCAGCTGTCCCAGAATTGTAAGCCAAATAAACCTCTGTTCCTTATAAATTACTTAGTTTCATGTATTCTGTTATAGCAACACAAAAAAAGACTAATTCGGGTAGTATGGACATTTTCACAATGTTAATTCTTCCAATCCAAGAACATGGAATGACTTTCCATCTTTTTGTGTCTTCTTGAATTTCTTGCAGTAGTGCTTTGTAGTTGTTGTTGTAGAGATCTTTCACCTCCTTGGTTAAATTTATTCCAAAGTATTTTATTCTTTTGATGTAAATGGGCTTGTTTTCTTGATTTCTTTTTCTGCTAGATCATTATTAGAGTATAAGAACACTACTGATTTTGGGGTGTTGATTTTGTTCCTGCAACATTACTGAAATTTTTAATAACTCTAAGAGTTTTTTGGTAGAGCCTTTAGGTTTTTCATGTATGGGATCATTTCATCTGCAAACAGGGACATTTTGACTTCATCCTTTCCAGTCTTGGTAGCCTTTATTTCTTTCTCTTGCTTGATTGCTCTGGCTAGTACTTCTAATTCTACATTAAATAGGAATGGTAAGAGTGGGGATCTTTGTCTTGTTCCTGTCCTTAAGAGAAATGTTTTTGTCTTTTCCCCATTCAGGATGATGTTGGTGATTGGTTTATTGTATATGGCTTTCATTGTGTTGAGATACTTTCCTTCTATACCTAATTTGCTGAGAGCCTTTACCATGAAGAGATGTTAAGTTTTGTCAAATGTTTTTTTGATGTCTATTGATATAATCATATGATTTTTTATTGATGTGGTATATCACATTTATTGACTTTTGTATGTTGAACTATCCTTGCATTCCTGGGATGAATCCTATTTGATCATGGTGTATAATTTTATATATGTGTTGCTGTATTCTGTTAACTAGTATTTTATTGAGGATCTTTGTACCTTTATTCATCAAGGATATGGGCCTACAGATTTCTTTTTTTGCTGTATCTTTGTCTGGTTTTGGTATCAGGGTGATGCTGCCCTCATAGAATGAGTTTGAGAGAATAGACTCTATTTCAATTTTTTGGAATAGTTTGAAGAGAATTGGTATTAATTCTTCTTTAAAAGTTTGGTAGAATTCAGCAGTGAAGCCACCCAGTCCTGGAGTTTTCTTTGTTGGGAGACTGCTGATTAGTGCTTCAATCTTGTTGTTTGTTATTGATCTGTTCAAATTTTCTATTTCTTCTTGGTTTAGTCTTGGTAGTTTATATATGTCCAGAAATGTATCCATTTCCTCTGGGTTTTCAAATTTGTTGGCATATAGTAGTTGTGTATAATAGTCTCTAATGATTCTTTGTATTTCTGTGGTATCAGTTGTAATGTCTCCTTCTCATTTATGATTTTTGCTATTTGGGTCTTCTTTTTTTTGTTGTTAACCTAGCTAATGGTTTCTCCATTTTATTTATCTTCTCAAAAAACCAACTTTTTGTTTCATTGATCTGTTGTATCATTTTGGGGGTTTCTACTTCATTTAGTTCTGCCATTACATTAATTATTTCTTTCTCTACTATTTTTAGGACTGGGTTATTCTTATCTTTCTAATTCTTTGAGGTGTAGCATTAGGTAGTTTATTTGAAGTCTTTTTATTCTTTTGATGTAAGTGTTTATTGGAGTAAATTTCCTTCTTAGTACTGCTTTTACAGTATCCCACAGTTTTGGTATAATATTTCTTTATTTTCATTAGTTTCAAGAAATTTTTTTGATTTCCTGTTTAATTTCTTCTTGGACCCATAGGTCCTTTGGGAGACTGTTGTTTAGTTTCCAAGTATTGTATAGTTTCCAGAGTTTTGCTTATTATTGATTTCCAGTTTTAATACATTGTGGTCTGAAAAGATACATGAAATGCTCTTGATTTTTTTAATTTGCTGAAACTTGACTTTTTACCTAATATGTGGTCTATCCTGAAGAATGTTGCATGTGTTTATGAGAAGAATGTATATTCTATAGTTGTTGTATGAAATGTTCTGTAGATATCTGCCAGGTCCAATTGGTTTAAGGTTTAGTTTAATTCTGTTTTTCTATTGATTTGTTGCCTAGATGATCTGTACAATGCTGAGAGAGGGGTTATACCTGGTTGCTCCAGTGTTAGATACAAACATATTTATGATCATTATGTCTTCTTGCTGGATAGATCACTTTATGACTATATAGTGGCCTTCTTTATCTCTTTCTATGTTTTTGATTTAAAGTCTACTTTATCCAGTATAAGAGTAGCAACTCCTCCTTTTTGTTTTATGGTATATCTTTTTCCATCCTTTTACTTTCAGTCTGTATATATCTTTACAGGTGAGATGAGTCTTTTGAAGACAGCATATAGTTGGGTCTAGCTTTTTAATCCAATCAGTCTGTGTTTTTTTAATGTGGAGTTTAATCTATTTACATTTAGTTTTCTTATTAAGAGGTATTGTCTTACTCCTGGCATTTTATCACTTTTTGTTTAGGTGTTTTAAATATCTTCTTTTTTTTTTCCTTTCTTCCACTTTTATTATTTGTCTTCAGTGTTTGATTTTTTTTTTCTGTGTGTGTGTGTGTGTGTGTGTGGTGAGGTTGCAAGATTTAGTTTCTTTCTTTTTCTCATTTGCATTTTTGTTCTGCCAGTGGGTTGTTCTTTCTCGTGTATTCATGGTAGTGATTATTGTTTTTCATATTGCAGATGCAGGACTCCCTTGAGAACTTTTACTAAGGGTGGTAGTTTGGTGGTGACCTCCTGCAGCTTTTGTTTTTCTGGGAAAAACACTATTTCTCCCTCATTTTTGAAGGATGGCCTTTCTGGGTATAGTATTCTTGACTGGCAGTTTTTTTCTTCAGAATTTTAAATATTTTGTCCTGTTTTTCTTCTTGCCTTTAGAGTTTCAGTTGATAAGTCTGCTGTTAGTCTGATGGGGACTTCCTTGTAAACGACTTGAAGCTTTTCTCTCGCTGCTTTAAGTATTCTCTCTTTGTCTTTGTGCTTTGCCAGTTTGACTATAATGTGTCTCACTGAGGATCTTTTCGGGTTGAATCTGTTTGGTGATCTTTGAGCTTCCTGGATCTGAGGGTATATGTCTATCTCTATACCTGAGAAATTTTCCTTTATTTCTTCATTGAGTAGGTTTTCCATTCCTTTTCCTTTCTATTCCCCTTCTGCAACATCCATGATTCGGATGTTTATGCACTTAAGGTTGTCTGCTAGCTCTCTTAAGCTTTTTTCATTTTTTAAAATTCTTTTCTCCTTTTTTTGGTCTGCTTGGTTTATTTCATAAAGACCATATTTAAGATAAAAAATTCTTTCTTCTGCTTGCTCTAATCTGCTGCTTAAGCTATTGGTTGTGTTTTTTATTTCATTAAGTCAATTCTCCAGTTCCAGGAGTTATGCTACATTATTTTTTAAGTTATTAATCTCTATGCAAATTTCCACCTTCGTATTCTGGATATTTTTACTTGTTTCATTGTATTATTTAACTGAAGAGAAGTCTTATCACATTGAGTTTCCTTAGGATCATTAGTCAGAATTCCTTTTCAGTCATTTCAAGTGTTTCCTGTTCTGTAAGGTCTAGTACTTGAGAACGACTATATTCCTTTGGCAGTGTCGTATTTTCTTAGTTTTGTTGTTGTTGTTCTTTTTGTATTTCTTAAGGAGGCCTGAGACACACGTGAATTGAGACTTCTATTCTGGACACCATTAATATAGTGGTGGGCTATAGCCCAATGTTGGGGCCCCACCCAGATCCCCTTACCAGGGTTAGAGTAGGCATTCTCTCTCTACTGTATACTCACTGCTTAAGGTTCACAGCTGTCTCTTTTCCAGAGAACTGCCACTGGGGCCATTTTGCCCTGTAGAATATGCATACTACTCCTCATTCCCTTTTCTCTTCCACTTACAGTCAGTAGCCAACGACTGGCCATTGCAGATGCAGACATAAAAATGGCTGTTTCCTTTTCAAGGAATGAGTCTCCAATGTAACTGGTGCTCCAGAGCTCCCAGTGCAATCAGGATAAGGTTAAACTCACGTTTTTGCTTAGCTATAATCCCTGCTCTATCCTGCTTCTCAGTTACTTACACTTGAATGCCACTTTAGGCTTTCCTTCTGTAATATGAAAATTCATATCGCTTATTAAAGGTGGTAAAAGAGATCTTACATTTTTGAATGCCTACAATGTCTTACTCAGTACTAGTGGCAATGCAATTATTCTCATTTTATACTGAAGAAAACAATCATAATCCAATCCCATACTGTATTCACTAACTCATGTTATTTATAAGAAAAATTTCAAAACACTGAATTTGCAAAATTCCATTATGTAAAATATATCTCTTAATCTTCTTTTATTATTATGTTATCAAATTCAGTTAGAAAAGCAAACAGGGAACAAATATGTAGCACTGCAACATAGAAGTTAAAAAATAGCTTGAGGTCAGACTGCCAAGCTTTCAACCCTGGCTCTGTCACTTACAATCTTTGTCACTGTCGGCAAATTAATTAATTTCTCTGTACCTTAGTTTCCACATTAGTGGAATAAGGATAATTATAGCATCTCTATCAGATTATTTTCACAATTCATAAATCTGTTTGATTCTATAAACTGATTAGTTTATGAAGAAATGTTACAAATCTGTTATAGAGGGATAAAGGACAGATTTTTTTTTTCTAAACAGAAAAAATCAAAAGAATTATATATATTTGGTAATTGACGATCTTCAGTTCCCCAAATTAATGGCCAATTTGTATTTTAATGTATTTATTTGCTAAACAAA
>NW_007746722.1:0-5393 GCF_000696425.1 Galeopterus variegatus | reverse complement strand
TGGACCTTGAGAGAATTATATTAAGTGAAACAAGTCAGGCACAGAAAGAGAAATACCACATGTTCTCACTTATTGGTGGGAGCTAAAAATGAATAAATAAATTCACTCACATACACACACACACACAAAAAAAAAATGGGGCAGGGGGGAAGAAGATATAACAACTACAATTTTTTTGAAGTTGTTACAACAAGCAAATGGAAAGGACATTCCTGGGTGGGAGCGGGGAGAGGGGAGGGAGGTTTCGGTGATGGGCCATAATAATTAACCACATTGTATATTGACAAAATAAAAATTTAAAGGAAAAAAAAAAGAAAAAGAAAATGTTGCTTGATAATTATAAAAATGAACCATCACCACTGAGTCAAAAGAAATCCTCTTGCATTCTTATTCACCAAATTTGCAGTGAAGTATAAGAGGCATGCTAAAAAAAACTCTGGCCTTAGAAGTCGATTACACACATGTGGATAATCAAGCTTCACTTTATTACTACACAAAAAAATTCCCTCCCAGTTTAATAACCTTAGCTCATTTTCAATATTCTCCAAAAGTGCTTCAAAATTTACTTCTAAGGACTGACTAGATAACTAGTATATAAACTAATTTAACATTTATTAGAAGTAAGTAGTAAAGTGATATCAAAAAGTCTAACCTTGAACAATTTCTATATGATTACTGATAACCTCAAATGGAAACCTTTTCTAAAAGAATTCCCCCAAATTTACCGGGTTTTAGGTTTTTTAGAAATTTTCTCCTTCCAGAGTTCCTTCTGCATTAATGGCTTTTATGTGGTAATTGAGATTCCCGTTAAAACTGAGAGTGGCATGATAAACTTCCATCTGACCCTGGATAAAACACTTTCTTCCATTGCTGACCTTGTTTTGGAAGCTTTTCAGGAAAGCCTGAATGAATCATGAGCTTCTGACCCAGCTTCAATATACCCCTGAGTCCTGATATTTTGGGAAAACATTTTCTACAGGTCTATGTCCTTTAAGTGTTATTTTCTAAAAGGAGAAAAGCAATGTTCCCTCAAAAATATTTCTTAATGGCCAACTCAGAATTGCATATTTTTGAAATGAATTGACCTGTATTCCTTCATTTTTCCACACGACACCAGCTCAGAATGCACAAATCTGTTTGAAAGTGATTACCTAGTCTAAATTTATACTTATGACAACCCCCCCTAAGGGTTTGTTTATTTTAATCAGTGTGATCAGTAGCCCTCTCTCTCTATCTGCCCGGGAGAGCAGCTTGCAGTTATTGCTTCCACCACTGAGATCTGACACTATATATTGTCTAAATAGGACAGATGGAGCTTGTCTAAGGTTGTGTTTCATCAGCCATATTCTTGGCAAGCCTCCCATAGACATCAGAATAAGACAGACTGATGTCTGATCTGTTATTTTTTGAAAAATGATTCAATATTAAATTACCAAATGCTATTGACACAATTATAGGAGGGAATTTAATAATGTCACATTTAGTAATATGGAAGTTTCTCTGACATCATAAAACTATCATCACCACTTTATTCATGCATCAGCATCTCACAAGCAAAAAAATATGAAAGTGAGACTCTTGATCTTATTAACTAAAGCATTTGGGAAGGTAACTATGTACTGTTTTTTCCTTGGCTCTTTCTTGGAAGAGCAAGTCACCCTTGCAAATGATGTCTTCACTGCAGATGAGACAACTTTTAGTAAGTGGAACCACCAGTTCTTGAGTATTAAACCTCACAGACTGACCAAAAGCTAGTAGTGACAATGGCCATACCGTTTGTTAGAGATGTTTTATAGTCCTTATTTTCTACTCCTAATTTGTTGTAGAAAGATATGTTTTGAACTTTGGTGTGAAAATTAAAAGGCAAGAGGAATTTTTAGATAAAGGTGCGTAACTAAGGATGTTGTGCAAAATGATTAATAACGCTATAGAAAGAATATAAAAGCTAACTTTAGACTGATAAGTCCCTCCATTGACTTGCATTGGAGACACCTACACATAAAAAAGCACTGCACATCACACACCCCCACTCAGTTTATTACATTTGCCATTGCATATACTTCTTCATTTCAAAAAAATCCCATCTTATGAATTTGCTACATGACTAAGTTTGACACTTAACTCAGGTTCTATATAGTGTTGGTGCTGTGCTGCTTCTTTCAAGTATACATCTTTTGACTCCCTAAAGAGAAATAAATTCCTTTGAGGTAAATACTCTAATACTGTGTTCTCCTCTATAGCACCAAGCAGAGAAATATGCACAGTGGTAGCCATTCAACACACACTTATAAAACCAATGAGAACTAAATGATTGAATTGCTTAAGAGCAGAAGCAAATGTTTAAAACACATCATTAATAGATTTCAACGTTATCAGATAAAATGAAAAACCAAGATACAGAAAAGCCCATATTTCTGTTATATTTTCTTTTATTTTTCCTTCTGTTTCATTTAGAGGAAAAAGCCAAGAGAGTTCTGAAAAGAAGGGTAGGTGAGACCAAAATAAAAATAGAAAACAGTAACAGAGTGTGACAAATACAAAGATAATGGTATATACCAGGCACAAGAGTGGAACGAAGGATGCAGTGATCAATTTTCTTAGATGAATCACAGAGGAAATACTTGATCTGGGTCTTGAGACATGAGTAGAAATTCAACCACTATATGGAAGAAGGAATTTAAGGGCAGTAGCTATTTTTGGCTCTAGAAGCAGCAGTAGATATTAAGATAAGCAAGGCATTAATGATTACTGGAAATTAATAAGAATTTTAAGGAATTTAACATAAACTAAACCCAAAAAGATGTGCAGAATTTCAATAAGTACTCTTATCACATAGGTACAGAGGTGGAAAGTAGACATGGCTGTAAGGAGCAAGGAGCTTGTTTATGAATGAGATTAATTTTGGCTAGTGTTCACAAAGTGAAAAAAGACAATCCAAAAGAACATATACAGCACTGTCCAATAACCTGACCTCAATAAGTTCACATCTATCATCATATGATTATAAATTGCCAAATACTACTCTTGGTCCATTCATTTTATTGTTACATATTTTGGACTATCAGGCAATCATCATTTCACACAGGTAGAATCAGTGACTGTTAGATCTTACAGAAAATATTTTGCTAAAAATGTATTTTCAGTATTTCTTGAATTTACCAAGATAATAATCTACTGAAAAATATGAAGTCAAACAGATAAAGTAGTTTATCAATATACCAATATCTCCTAAAGGAGTTTATGTCTAATATTGGGTCATATCATTCCAGAAACATACAACTTTCAGAAACATTTATTCAGTAAGGAAACAACTAAGAAGCTTAAATAGGAATTCATTTCTAGACAAACACGGCTGAGCTAATGTGAACTGCAATGAATAAGCAATAGTAAAAAACTATATATATATATATATATATATAAAATTCACAAGAGATTTATTGGCATAATTTCCTATGGTATGTCTGGTGCCTTTAGATAGCTAATAGAACTGATTTCCCAGGAATGACATGTCAAAGCTTTAACAGAAAACGATTCCTGCCAGATGCCACCTATAATCACTTTCTGCTGGTTCTAATATCCATCTCTCTCTGGATAGCCTCAATCCATTCTGGCAGACCCAACACAGAGAACAATGCCGGTAGACATTAGAAATGAATGGGAAGTGTACATGAAAATACTGCCATGGAGTAGGTCACATTGCAAACTCAATACTTAGAAGTTTAAAAGCAACTCAATATCATTTCATTTAAATGTCATCCAAACTGTTTAAAGTCTTTAATAATAAGAATGATTTTCATAATAGAGACTTGCTTTTGTAATCACACAAGCAGGCTTGGAGTTTTTGGCCTTTGGGGTTAATGAGATACTTTGTCCTAGCCTTTCATCACTTTTTTATCATTACAAGAAGTAGTTATCGTATTCCAAACCTACTATGTGTCTACCACTGCACTAGCACATTCAAGCAATACAATGATGAATCAGACAAGGATACTGACCGCTGGAGCTTGACATTAATTGATACAAATGCACCACAGCAATGGGAAGAGCAAAAATATTCAGCAGTCAGAGGAAATTCTTTCTAGAAAAAGTTCAAGTTGTATACAACTATAGCGGGAATGTCGTGGCCAAGACTTTATTTCTTGATACCTATTCAATTTTCCTCAAATGCTATAATTTCTGGCTTCTATTACTATTTTCTTAACATGTTTTTTTTTAATCTTGTAATATTTCCATCAGCAATGAATATTGTTTCTCAAAATTAAAGGAACAATAAATCCCAAACCTTGAAGTTATATCTGTATTTGAGTATATTGTCTTAATCATGTTTGTGCTTTCCTCTAGACACTGTGTCTCATGTTTATTCTTTGACAACTACCCTGATAAAAGTCATTAGAGTATAAATGTCTAAGTGGAATACTTTGAAGGAATTTATTAGCGAAATATAATTAAACCCCAAAGGAGAAAAAAATTTTACATTTATTGCAAAGCCTCTTTTATCTTTTTTATACCTTATTCATTCATCAGCTCCCAATCATATCAGTGTGCACTGAAAGATCAGCCCTTGGGACAAGAAGCAGTATTTCAGTCCTGCATTATTCAACATCTAGCTCACATTTGGCACTCCACAGGTACCAACTGGTCTACCTTAATAAACTTTAAAAAAATAAAGACATTTTATGTACTCCACTGGGTTAAACTATATTCTCTCTGGATTCAGTTGCAACACTGCTAGGACTTGTTGAATTGATGGAATGTTCCTTTCCTGACAGCAGAAATCTCAAGTTGAACATTGTTTTGCCTTCAAATAAAGATTTATAAAGTAGTAGCAAAAGATTCTATTATAAGGAGGGCAATCAATGAGCTAGGTAGTTCTCAAAATGACTAATTTATAGAATGATAATGACTCAATTTTTCTTTCTCGTGTGTGTTTGGAAGCCGAGTGCTTTCATTAGTATTAACAAAGGCCTCATATTTCAGACATTCAAAGTTACATATCTCAATTCTTTGTCCTTACAATTTTCCTCATGATACTGTTCTGCTGCCTGGGATAAGGATCAGAAAAATATATATGAGGGGGTTTTCAAAAAGTTCTTGGAAATATTTGTGTTATCTCTTAATTCCATTTTTCCGTAAATTTTTTGAAATACCCTTGTGCATACCACCTCATTTTCACCATAATTACTCTTCTTATTTTATTAATTTTTAAATAATATTTTAAATAAAAGAAGTTGGTGCTTCTCTTTTTCTTGGCTACCCAGGGTCTACCAATCATTAGCTGATTAGCTTTCTTGTAGGCCTTTTCCTCACAAGCAGTGGGTATAGATTCCCAAAGTGGGACACAAACCCTAAGGCCAGTATGCTTGGCAATGCGAATTGTGGGGATGAGCTGAAAT
>NW_007746721.1:2176-13108 GCF_000696425.1 Galeopterus variegatus | reverse complement strand
TGCATGTTAGCTACACTCACTGCAAATGTCCCACACATCTCAAAAATAATTTGGCCTCCAGACTTTGATATTTACATTCACTTCCTCCAATTAGAAAATAACTGGTGTTTAATTAGTGGTTATTTCACTTGATGGAGTTTTGGAAGGGAAACATTATTTAAGCTGCAGATGGTAACTAATCTTAGATAATATCTTCAAGTGAAATGTTTAACCCTCTTACTGAATTGCTGACAATACTTACAGAGCAGCTAGATCCATAACAAACAAATCCTAAAATGTATCTCTATTCAAGTATCATTCTTAATAACATCTATAAGTGAATCAAAGTCTCAATATAGTCTTCATGAGCTTTTATTAACTTGGATAGAAACATTTCCTCATGCTAATTTGTGTAAAGACAAACTCAACATTTTTCTTGATCTAGGTATGCCAATGTTGATTTCATTCTTATGTAGGTGGCATAATTCAGGTATCCATTCCTCCATTTCTCACAGAGCACCAAGTGTGCTCTAGGCCTCTGCTCCAGGAGCAGTAGGGTGCCTAATGATACAAATAAATGTAAAAACAACTGTAGTTAAATATCAGCATGTTACTATAGGTAAGCCAGCTACTGCCTCCTTAATTCCATTATCTGTCATGAAGAAGAAATGGACTCCCTGCCTTCATCTTATGGGAACCCAGTCAAGGAAAGGAGCTTAGAGCCCAGGGCACAGCCAGGACATATGGCAGGTCTGGATCACTAGTTCACAACATGGATCCTCAGAGCAGTTGCATCTGAAATATCCTGGGAGACTTTTAGGGGGGAACCCCAAAAGCTCTGAGGCCTACTCCTTGGAGATCTTGAATCAGTAGTGCTGAGGCAGACCCCAGAACAAGTATCCTAGGTGATTCTTACATGCTATTTTGATTCAGATATTGAAGTCACCAGAAGTCACGCAGGGAAGGCTAGTGAAGCAATAGACCTTTAAAACATCACACAGAGAAGCAAATTCTAGTTCTCCCTTTTTACTCTGTCATTCATTCCTTCATGTATTGATCACTTACTAGTTACTGTAGCAGAAGCTGAGGAAACAACAGCCAAACAAGACAGATGTAGTAGCTTTTGGAACTCCTGGGCTAGAGGTGAACACAGATATTAAACACAGATTCAAAGACAGGTGTTCCCAGGAATGCCTGTCACATCTCTGCAGTCACTCACCGCTCAGCACTCTCAGACCTCCAGAGCAGGGAAACCTAGAACCTCTAGCTCTAGTTTTCCCTGCTCTGGAGAAGACCGCGTAAATCCCCTTAAAGCAAAGAGAGCACTTTTATTCTTTGTAGTTCCCATAAGTAAATCATGCAAAATAACTCGTAAGATAATCTCTACTGAATGAAATACTACAAATAATTTATAGCAGCTATTTAAATGAACATATTTAGAAGGCTTCCCAATGTAGTACCTATTTTTGTATCTTCCTGTAAACATTCTTCAGAAGAAGCATCTTCTTGGATACTGAATTTGGTTAAAGTTACCTATTTAAGAATACATGGCGATAAATTAAAATATTCTTTAAAGGACTTAACACATTTCATAGGAAACCATTCATAGTTATCTAACACCTTTTTTTCCATGAAACTTGTCAAACTCTTATGATTATTGTTGAACTGCCTAATATCTGTTTTATTTAATTGGGGAAAAAAATACAGGGATGAAGTCACTTGCCAAAGTGTAGACAAATGACAGAAATGGAAACAAAACATAAGCCCGTAACTCTCGAGATTACTTGGCTAGAAACTGGGTTGCCTCCCTAGACTCCAGGATAACTTCCAATGAAGATAAATTCATTCTCCACAGCAAGGAAGGATGGCCACTTTAAGAAAAGTGGAATAACACATAAAAGATACTGTAGTCACCACATCTACATCCCAGTGAAATTTAAAGCCTTGAACCGCCTCACAAGTATTTCTGTATGATGCTTATTGCAGCAAGTATGGAGTCCTGAATCGAGGTTTTCATATCCTCTCTGCCACTGAATTATATTCATTGAGCATGTTCATAGACATTGCAGTGCTTCAGTTAAACAAATGAAAGAGACATGCTGCAAGGATTAATTACTGTTTGCCTCTCAGTCTCTCTGAATGTGTCCCAAGGAGAAAGCAGAGAAAGAGAAACATGTTGCCAATAAGAAAATAAAAGTATAATTATCAGCACTGAACAAAAAACAAATATGTGACTAGAAATAGTTACAATTGAGAGAGAACTGATGGAAATGCTGTAAATATGAATTATATAAAGTTTTAGAAAAATCTTCCTACATCTTTCCTTGGAATTTTAGAAAGTTCTATTTTATTCTATCTAAATAAGCTCCAAATAATATGGCAGCTGTTTCCTGATAGGATGCAAAAATATATTATTTATATATGTTTTTAAATACCTCTGCATTCATTTGATCATGACAACTTGAAAATCCGCAGTTTTTTCGTGCCCTACTGACAAAACACACAAACAGCTGGAGTTTGCCAGTTCACTAATCTTCAACACCTACTTCTAAAAAAGAAAGCCAATTGGAGCTCTGTGTAGTCATTGCTAACAAATACAACTTCTTCCACCATCCCATCTTAAAAATAAAATTACCAGGAGGATTTTCTCCGTGGGCATTTCATTCTGTGTCTTCTTAAATCTTTTTTTATTCAGTTCATCTGAACATGCTGTATTAAAATGGTGTTTGTATTCCTGGGGTTTCTATCACCATCATGTAGGTGAGATGACAGAATGACTAAGAGACAGAAAAATTATCTACTTACAACACCTAATCAAGATGCCTGCTGAGGTGGATCTCAACCATGAAGCAGATTAAAACATATAATGTGTTTAGCTCCAAAGCAACACTACTAAACATAAAATAACAGTATAAGAGACAACCTCTGTCTAGCTGTCAGAATGACATTAACTGGCTTCCTTGTATTTCACTAGCTATAGTAGAGTGATGGGATCGGTGACTATCCAGATTCTGCAGTAGTGCTCTCCCATATTGATTCTGGCCTCGGCATGTGACTTACTTCCTAAAGTTTCAGTAGCAAACTTGATACGAGCAACAACTTAAAAATGAACTTGTGCAGTTTTGCTTTCTTTCATGGACCTACTGCCAGGAAAACATGCCCATGCAAGCCTTATGAAAGAATGTGGGAGACATGGAAGAGAAAGGAGTGCTCTATCTGAGGCCATCCTTGACCAGCCAGCCCCAGTCATTCTTCCATCTATGGACAAGGATGCATGAGTGAGCCCAGATCAACAGCATCATCTAGCCAACCCACGGACTTGTGAGAAATTACAAAAAAAGTTATTCTTTGAAGTCACTACATTTGGGGGTGGTTTGTTACACAGAAATAGCTAATTGATACATCACTCAGTGGAAAATTAGAGAGTATGAAATGAGAACCAAAATTATCAAAATAAAAGGAGTCCCGAGGTTCATCTGGAACCTTAAGCCTGCTGCTGCATTTCAAAAAGACCAATGGAAGAGACATGAAAAGGTTTTGGAAGCCAAAGCAAAACCTTCGAGGCCAGAGTTCGGTAGGTAACAGCTGCCAAAAGAGTTGGATATATAAGTCCTCTCCCTCCACTGCACCCTTTATTATATTTGAGGCTCTTCCAGTTGGCCACCTCTTGATCTATTTGTTCTAGGTAGTTTCCTGGAAGGAATGTGAACCTTAATCTTGAGAGTAAAGAAAACTGATCTAAGATCTGGAACCCAAACCACAACTCTCCCACATTGTTGGCTTCCTTCCCAGAGAAACAGGCCATTTGCCCCCTCATCTTCTCAGTCCTGCTGCCAGGACACTTACTCTTCTGATGGACTTTTCTCACTGACACCAGTCGTCTCTCTCCCTTCCTAGAATCTTCTCATTCACATCTCTATTGCCTTCCAGGTCCTGCCACCCTGTCATTTCACAATCTGCTCTTTGAAAGTGAACACACATGGTCCCAGAAGATTCAGAGTTTTGGCAGAAGTCTGTTCTATTCATTGGCTTCACTCCAGAACTCCTACTCTCAGTAGGATTAAAGAAAGCAGCCTGATGCCTCAGCTTTTAGATTTCTTTAACAATGGGTGATTAAGCATGGAAACTATAGGAAAGCCCACACCATCATTTGCAGAAATTTAATAAGTAGTCACTGTACGTGGGGTTAAGATATTCCTAGACTAAGGGACCACTTGTCTTAGCACCAGATGTAAGTGTTCTCCAGGTCATCACTGTCTCAAAGGAATTCTCATTAACAATGGTTTCTGAGGTGTGGGCTATTTTCCTCTGTGAGGACAAATACTTCCTGCTTGGGGCCATCAAATCCAAATGTACCAAGCACTATTTGTAGACTGGATAAATAATGAAATAATGGCTCTCACACATACATATACATGTAGTACTACTTCTCAAATGCTGTGATCAACAAAATAGAAATTACTTTAAATATATTATTAAATTCACAGCCACTCTGTATGAGTATGTGTGTTAGCACCATTATACAGTTTCTCAGTTACTGAATAATAAGAGTTCCACAATTATGTGAGACTTCTTGAAAGTTCTGGTCATTAAAAAGGTCTTCATATTCAAATAAGCGGGGTGGAAATCACTGTTCTAAAAGCCAGACTCATTCTTACATCAATCTAGGGCCACAGACCTTCTCTGTAGTTATCTAACTAAACTAAATATATAACATGTCTCAGGGTCTAGAGAAGGGTGGCCCAGATCAGAACTGGAAGCAATGTACTCAGTCATCTAAGTTTCTCAACCTTGGCACTGTTGACATTTTGGGTCAGATAATTCTTTGCTGTGGGGGGTTGTTTGTGCATTGTAGGATGTTTAGCAGCATCCTTGGACTTCACTCACAAGAGGCCAGTAGCAGCCCAGTTCTGACAACCAAAATGTCTCCAAACATTTTCAAGTGTTCTCTAAGGGATAAGTTCCCCCGCCCCCAACCCCCAACCAATAATCTAGGCTACTGTGAATGTATGAATATAGGAATAGAGTGAACACTTCCAACAACACAGCCATTATCTGTATGCTCCTTTGTGAAGGTCTATTTTCATTTGGGCTAATACACAATTCCACACCTGAATATATAACTGTTAACTCTGCTTCTCAATGTAAAACAAAACAAAATGATAAATGTTTTCCTAAGATAAAAGACACAACTTCATTGGACTTTACATACAAACTTTTATTAATATCCCAAAATGTTTGATGCCACAGTAAAATAAGTATAAACATCAGCAAGGTAAAGACAATGTGGCCCACTAAGGTTAAACTGAATGATTGAGTAGGAGCTAATCTCAGAGGCTTAGGTCATGAAGCACTGTTGGCATTCTATATTCTCCCCTTAGCTGCCAGCATAATATGCAATACAAGTTTTTCTAGTGAATGTTTTTAACATTAACAAATTCATCCTTAAACATAGTCATTTCAACAGGAATTTGTATTTATTTCATTTTATACTGCATTTCTTCTATTTTGCTATTGCTTTTGTTTAAAATGCCTGCTCTGTGCTAGGCACTAGACTGGTGCTAAAGAAGAAGAGTACTCAGTCCTTTGTGCCACAGGCAAACTTATACATGTGTACAACTAATGATAATATAGTACAACAAGTGACAGAAAAACAAACATAAGTGTGAGCATCAGGAGCAGTTGGGAGAGCTCACCTCTATGCTAAAGCTTGGAGGCTATAAAGAACAAAGAAGACACAATCTCTGATTTAAAGTTAATTCAGGAGAAATATTTTCAGATAAAATTAAAATGAACAGCATAAGTCAAGAATAATCAAAAGCTCAGAGTTCTGGGAGAGAGATTCCAGGCAGATCAAC
Source organism: Galeopterus variegatus (assembly GCF_000696425.1). Classification (NCBI taxonomy): domain Eukaryota; kingdom Metazoa; phylum Chordata; class Mammalia; order Dermoptera; family Cynocephalidae; genus Galeopterus; species Galeopterus variegatus. The sequence continues at coordinate 7,271 of NW_007746721.1, read as the reverse complement.
CTGTATGACAGACAGAGTTATATGTCACATATTCTGCTAGTTAGCAGAGGTAGATTAAAATCCCAGCAAAGTGATAGATCCTGAATATTTTACTGGAAACACTAGCTCCCTCACAAATATATCTATTTGCATTCTTAGAAATAGCCATCGGAGTTTGCTAATTCCTACCTCCTCAATGTTACAAGACCCTTCCCCAGTGTTGACCACAGAGCAATTCTTAGAGGAGCTCTTAGCGTTCCTCATGCATAACAGAAATACTTTAATTGTGATATGTTATGAATCACAGAGTGGGTCACTCAACTAAGAGCTGATGAGTACTTCCCATCTTCCTTCTGAATGCAGTTCTTGATAAATGGCCTATTTTAAATTCTAAGTCTGTGGTCTAATATTCCACTAAATTGGTCATATTCAAGAGAAGATATCTAGAAGGAAATGAACCCCGAGGTAGTCCCTGCAAGATAGGTAGAATTAAACTAGGTACTAGTAGTAGTATGGAAAGTGGGAAACACAGAGTAACTTTACAGTGAAGATACCTGACAAACACTACCTCTGTCAGCATTCGAAATCAACATAACAATGATAAATCACATTGATGGCATGTACTCTTCATATGATATGAGAATGGCACTTTATTTCTGTGTTCTTCCTCCCCGAACCCATAATCGGTCTAACCATGAGAAAACTATCAGAAACTCCCAGACTGAAGGATATTCTATAAAATACATGATCAGCACTCCTCAAAACTGTCAAGGTCATCAAAAACAAGGAAAGTCTAAGCTGTCACAGATTGGAGGAGCCTAAGGAGACACTGTAACTAAATGTAATATAATATCTTGGATGATATCCTGGAACAGAAAAGGGACATTAATTAAAAATTAAGAAAATCTGAATAAAGTATGAACTTCAGTTAATATGTCTTATTCTTGGCCCATTTTTAATTTCTGTCCCTGGCAAAAAGAGAAGAGTGGTAGGGCAGAATCAACCTTATGATAACACAGAAAATAATACAGAGAGTTTCAGGAGTGACAAGCTGATGGCAAACATTTCATAAATCCAACATCATACTTTCTTTCTAGAATACAGAGCAATGGAACAAAACCTTTTCCTATTTAGGGATTCTGATTATACATCAGATCAGTAGACACAAACAAGGAGAACTCTGACGAAATCAATATGGCGGCAAGAGTAACTTGCTTTTCTTTCTGCTTAAACTATCAGTGAGTGATACTTTTTCCAACACCTATTTATGATGTAAGAGAAATTTTTAAAAATCAATCCCTGCAATAGAGGAAAACATTGTTGCCTCCCTAACAGCAAGCTTGCTTTCTTATCACAAGCATGTCACGTCTGTAAAGACTGAAAGGCACATTCCCAAGAGTGTCAATCAAAGAAACCTATCTTATTCATAGTCAATTTATCAGGGAGACAGGCAATTATGGTTTGATTAGCACGTAATAAATGGTGTTTCTTTTCAATATATCTAGCGAAGTGGTTGAGCAAAAACCTCTGTGTGTGATTTACACCTCTATGTACTATACAGTGGAGAGGTGGTTAATACCAAGGGGTTTAGTAAAGGGAAGAGGTGGGCAGATAGGTAGATCATTTACTAGAAGAATGACGACCAGAGGTTTTGACACACACACGTCTATAGGGAGGGTCTGCTGGTACTAAGGGTGTTGCTAAAATCTACTGTGATTTCCCCTAGCTCCTGATTACACAAGAGAACCCAGAGTTTGATATAACCTACTATTCACATTTTAAAGTTTTTGAAGCATCAAAGGCCAAGATTTTTTTAAAATTTGATTTATAACCTTGGAAATGATTCAATAACAAAGAATAAAATGAGATACAATCGTCTGGTAATGGATAAAACCAAATGAAAACAAAGCTCTAACAAAATACAAAACAAAGAATTCATTTACTCCCTTAAAGGAAAAAATGCAAAGATTTGACAGCTGGGCCTCAAAATTTGCCATAAGGTTAATTAAAAACAACAACAAAATTTTCTATGACTAAGGAAAACCTATAGTTAACTACTTCCAATTTTATTCTATGGATATATCATCTATCTTAATATCCAAAAGCATTAACTTTGTCCTCATACTGATCAACGTTAATGAACTTTAGTAAGCATACCTCTAAATCCAATCATTAAAAAAAAGTTGTCAACCCAGTGGCTATCACATTTTACTTGTAGTGTAAAGACTCTTAATAAGTGGGTTCTAGGACTACTCTAAAAAGTTCTTACGGGATGGCTTCTAAGATCCCAAGATTCTTTTTCTATAAAGTGAGAATTCTCGCTTATCCTATTTCACTGGGATGCTGTGAGGATCAAGCATTAGGCAAAGGTGATATTACTTTGAGCATATTTAGCAAATCAGTAATTTATTTTCCCTTACAGAATTTTAATAGTGCTCCTCTTGCACTGAGATATTGGTTCCTGAACACAACCTATTTTTCTCGAACTAGTCATTATTTTGTGATGTAAGCATGTTTTAGCCCAGAATCAATTGACTGTTCAATACAATTGGATTCTGACTGCAGTAATTCTAGAAACTTTATTACAGTAGTAAATTGTGGTTTCAAATCAGATGTCATTCGTGACCATGCTTAGGAAGAAGATGACAGTATAACTCACACTGGCATGAGCAATTTTCTTCTCTCCAATGGTCTTAGCTTTGGGCAACTGTGAAATTTCACTACTTATGGCTGAGGCTCCAGCGAAAGAGATTACTTTGATTATTTCTTCAGCATGGCCATCCTCTCTGTTCTTGGGGCTCCTGTCTCTCTACTTTTGACTTCTGTTAAAAAGTGGAGAGCCATGAACTACCAAGGATGGGCTAAAGTTGTTGGAATAATAGTTTTACTGATAGTATTAATGTTCTTTTAAGGGGATCTTATCACTTCTGCTATAATTATGACTAGAGATTTAAAAATTAAAGCATGAAATTTGTCAAAATCTCGGTAATTTTCTGATTTCAAGGAGAATAGGCCAGAGGATTTTTTAACAAGCATCACCTGTGCCAAGCCCTTCATGCCTGCCAGCCCTTCATCATGAAGCAACACTTAAGGAAGGGCAGTTCCTTTGTTGTTCAAGGTCCAGGCATACATGCTTTGGATCTCAGTTGTGAAATTCCTGGGAGTGATGTCCAAAAGACTCTCTTCCTTAACCCTACATTCTTTTACTTGTCTGGTAAGAATAAGAATGGATTTTCTTATAGTTTCCAGAATGCCTCAGTAAGTTTTCTTCCTTAACTGCACTCTACTAAGAAAAATTAATTCCTCTGTCAGCTGAAAATGAATTCAGCTCTCTAGAACTGTTCTTAAAAGTACTTGTCTAGGCCCATTTGCAGGGAAACAGGATGTGGCTAAATAGAAAAGTCTAAGCTAATGCAGCTTAAGAAAACTTCCACAGCAGCTGGGCTGACCGTCCACCAAAAATCCATTTTCTATTTCTAACATACACATTTATACCTGGGAAGCAGCTCCCCAGCCGAGAACTGTATTTCAAAACCCCTTTGCAGGTAGGTATGGTCATAGGACAAGTTCTCTTCAGTGGAGTGTTGGTAGAAATGATGTGTGCTGCTGCCAGGCCAGGTTTGTGAGAGGTAGGTGTGCCTCCTCTTTGTTCTTTTTCCCTTCCGAAAGCTGGATGCAGGACAGCTGGTGGGTAGTAGAACTACAGGATAGGAAGAACCTGTGTCTCTGAATCACCTCATGGAAGACAACAATCCAAAGGCCAGGAACACCTATCCTGTGCTTTTCTGTAAATGAAAACCACTTCTATTGTATTTCAGCTTTTATGCAGTTTTGAGTCTACTAAAAGACTAGTCTAATACAGTTCAATATTAGGCCCCTCAGAAGGCATAATCAGGACCACAAACTTTTTTCTTAGCACAAAACAATGAAATATTGTTCAGACATAATAAGATGACAGTGAAATGGGATGACAACTACTTAATAAACCATTTTTTACTTTCTAAATGCATGGATTATCTTCTTTCAAAGGAAGAAGTTAAATTCTTCAAACTTCACTAAAGAAAAGAGTATTTGTTTGAAATTCAGGCTTTATAATAAAAAGTTCATAATATCATTAGGTCAACAAAATAGATATAATTTCTCACTGTTTTTTCTAATTTTGCTTCTAATGTGTGAATAAAGAAACCTGAAGAAATAACCTCTTTCAATTTCCCTATTTGTTAAATCATCAAGACATAGTAGCAGCCCTTAGAAGTTTCCTTTTATCAACAAATACCTTATTTTTCAAAGGCTTATATTTAAGATATAAAAACTGTTATTCTACTATTTCAGGAAAGTGCTCTCTGATTTCTATGATAATCTTAGAACATAAATTCTATAACCATACCTCAGCACACAAAGAAAACTTATTTGATCGAACTTATTTTACTGTCTCATTTTGAACTATTAATTTATTATTCAATAGGGACAAAGCTAAATTTTGAGTCCAGAAGCTTTTTATTTTAGAACACACTTGAGAAAGTTCTGAGAACCAAATTATATATAGTCACAAATTCCTTCCTAACACAGATATGCTATCTGACATTGTGAAAGTTACTTAACTTTACTGTTTCTGTTTCCCAAGTGTGAAATCTAATATTACATGTTACTTCTTTTCTTCTCCCAAAGAGTAATGTGAAGTTTAAAATTTGAAAAGCAATTTCAAGGTGAAATGAGTTTACAAATACTAAGTACTCAGGCTGATTCTCCTCTCCATCCTGAGGAAAGCATATTTCCTAAGAGGGGAAAAGGCCAGGAGAGGAGTGAGTATGTGGCCTTTCAAGCCAGAAGCATCCCCTGCCCTGATTCCAGCCTAGGGCGTGACCAAAGAACTGGCACGGGAATGTGCTGACCCACTACAACCAGGGGGTGGAGCACTCGAGTTCATAGCGCACATGCCTGGGCACCATGGGGTGTAGGGTGCTGTTTAACACACTGTGGCTCTTTATAAGCACCCATTGTGTGTCCAGAATTGTATGGTGTGCTATGGAGTGTACAAATGGTGCATACCTAAGGAGCTCCAGTTCTGACCCAGAAAAAGGACTGATGAAACTTACAGGGCAAACTGCTCCAATGT
>NW_007746721.1:0-208 GCF_000696425.1 Galeopterus variegatus | reverse complement strand
ATTGGGCTTTTACAACACTTGTGTACAGGTTTTTGTGTGAACACTGTTTTCATTTCTCTGATATGCCCAAGAGTACAACTGCTGGATCATAGAGTAAGCGTATTTTTAGTTTTAGGAGAAATTTCCAACCTGTTTTCCAGACTGCTATACTAGTTTACGTTCCCACCATCAACATACAAGTACTTCATTTTCTCTGCATCTGAATCAG
>NW_007746720.1:12894-13108 GCF_000696425.1 Galeopterus variegatus | reverse complement strand
TGGATGAGTTATTAGTTAATTAATTAATAAGGATCTTCTTCTTTAAAGTCTTACTTAAACCTGGCTCCAACCTCAGACCTTCAGCTGACTCTTGGCCTCTTGCAGCTTTAGTGGTTGAGGAAGACAGACCCTCCAGCAGCTCCAGTGATCCCCACCTCCTCATAGACGCCCCTTGCCTCGAGTGTGGGCAGGCTTCTGACTTGCTTTTTTTTTT
>NW_007746720.1:10523-10910 GCF_000696425.1 Galeopterus variegatus | reverse complement strand
CTGCCTATAACCCCTGACACTGCCATATGCCCAGATCCCTTTGTGAATTTTTCTAAGGTATGCATGTAGGAGGGTAATAGACATATTTTTCCTTTACTTTTATTAAACTGACATGTAATTTACATGCCATAAAATTTACCCTTATGAAGTATACAATTTAGTGGTTTTTGGTATTTTCACAAATATATTTGCATCACCACAATCTAATTCCAAAAGATTTTTATTATCGTACAAAGAAACCCTGTACCCATGAGCCGACACTTCCCACTTCCCATCCCCCACCAACCACAGAAGCGACTGACCTACTTTCTGTATAGATTTGTCCATATTTCTTTCCTTCTATAATGTTGTTTTATTAACTTATTGACCATCTGTGGAAAAAGTTAA
>NW_007746720.1:4453-7144 GCF_000696425.1 Galeopterus variegatus | reverse complement strand
AGGTCATCAGTGAGTCCAAGTTTCAACCAATCAATCAAGAAAACTATCAGAAACTCTTCCCACTTCTTGTGCTAGCACATTAAATCCAGAATATCTGGTGAGTACACTGCCACTGGAAAATTTGGCCTGATCTCAATTTGTCTTTTATCCTCTTTGGTCTGACACCCTTCAACTCATTTCCACGCATCTTCCTCACATTTCTGCTGGTGAAAATGAGCAAAATCTCATGCTCCTTTCATACCATAGACTACCTCCTCGTAGAGTCAGATATTCTACTTGCCCTGCATGGAAGTACAGAGAGCTCTGGCTCTTCTACAGGTATTGGGGTGAGGAGGTTGAGTTTGGGGAGAACAGGCATCCTTCTGCAAATGCCCTGCCTGGTGAGCATGTTACAAGATCTTTAAACAAGGCTGAGTTAGCTAGACCCCTTACAGATAGTGACCATTTATGCTGGCTTTCTGTCTGTGTGTCTTTCTGTCTGTGTATCTGTGTGTGTATCTGTCTGGCAAGGGACCCCCAGAGAGATTCAGTTTCCAGATTCTCAACTTTATCTAAGTCCATTCAGATGTACCCATTACAAGTCTCAAAATTTCACTTCTTCACAATCAATTCTCTAACTTTCATGTAAGAGAGATGGTAGATGTGTGAATCCAGCTTATGTTATAATTCTGCAACCTGCAGAAATATATTTTGGTTCTGATTTCCAGCAAGTTTCTCACTGCAGCTACGATTAAAAAAAAAAAAAGAGAGAGATTATTTTAGGGCTGCTCTGAAATCTCTTTGGTTTTCTGACCATGACTTAAACTGAGCTTTTATAGCTCTGAGTTTGCAATTTTTTCTATAAGCTCTCTAGTGTAGTAAAAAAGAGAACTCTCACCCACAGTGCGGTGGTCATATGGTAAAACCATGAAGCAGGTGCTGCATCATGATCAACAGCAGGGGATTCTTTGTCATGTCATGCATTTAGTAGTCTCTGATTGCCCGATGCTTCTGAGCTCAGCATTGCATTTAAAGCCAAGCATATGACCAAACCAATTAGCATTGCATTTAAAGCCAAGCATATGACCAAACCAATTCCAGAACCCATCTTTGAGGGTATATTTCCGGGGCTGGAACTATTTCCGGTACTATATGCTACAACAGCCAAGCAATCAAGGAAACCAATCTACACAGGCTTTCAACAGATGGAATTTAATATAGGGAATTGGTTACAAAGGTATTAGAGAGTTGAAAGAGCAAAAGGAAAACACTGTAGCAAGCCATAAATAATAACTGGAGAAAACAAAATAACGCTCCTAGAGGTGGGGCAACAACAAGGAAAAGGCTGGGATTATGAGCTCTTTGGAGCACTCAGGAGTAGCCTAAGGAGCTGGTGGTCAAAACTGGGGATGGAGACTGCTCCACCTGTTACTGCTGCCTTCCAGGGAGCACCACCTCCTATCCCTCTGCCTCCCCTCCTTTCACCCCCCGGAATAGAAAGAATCATTTGCCAACCTGATTCCTGGACTTTTTCTGTGTGTAGAACGTGTTTGCACTTTAGAGAGGAGAGCAGAACGGTAGAAGCAAGAGTGGGCAGTTTGCAAGGAGGTAAAATTCACTCTCCAAAGAGGGGAAAGACAAGAGCTCAGAGAATTGAAGCAATTCAGGAGCTGGAAGATGAGGTAAGGGAGTGAAAGGTTTTGAGGGCAAAATCCCCTCCCGGAAAGGACAGTGAGATGAGCAGAAGTGAGGAGAGTGTTTTGAAGGCAGTTTCCAGTGAATTAAGACCACACTTCCATTTCTCTGATGCTCTTTGAGAGAAATAACAGCAAGGATTTGAACAGAATCGAGAGTTCGGGTCTTTTTCTTTCTTTTGGAGCCCGGGTGCAGGGCAGCTTCCTCACATGCCTGGTTCACAGCTAGTTCCTCACCATCGGTGCACAGATGGGACGTCCTCCCTGCCCCACCCCAGCTCAGCTGTGTTCTCTTCCGTGACTGAGCCACACAGGTCCGCTTGCCTCTTGCTTTGACACCTGCCCTGATGTGTTTGATATATGCAACTGGCTGATATGCAATTGGCTGGATGTGGAATGGAAACATAGGCAGTGTCGTCTATGTATGCATATGTAAATATACTAAACACTTCTGCGGAGTAGTGTGCCATAAATCTCCTTTGGTTTCTCGCAGTTTACACAAAGCAACACGTATTTAAGATTTTTCTTTGTTGCTCTGTAGCACATAATCACTGCCTTTGGCTACTGCATAGAAAATCATGTGACATATCCTCTAGCATTAGTCAGAAAAGTCCCCTAATAAAAATCAAGGCTGCCTATAACCCCTGACACTGCCATATGCCCAGATCCCTTTGTGAATTTTTCTAAGGTATAAATGTAGGAGGGTAATAGACATATTTTTCCTTTGCTTTTATTAAACTGACATGTAATTTACATGCCATAAAATTTACCATTATGAAGTATACAATTTAGTGGTTTTTAGTATTTTCACAAATATATTTGCATCACCACAATCTAATTCCAAAAGATTTTTATTATTGTACAAAGAAACCCTGTACCCATGAGCCAACACTTCCCACTTCCCATCCCCCACCAGCCACAGAAGCGACTGACCTACTTTCTGTATAGATTTGTCCCTATTTCTTTCCTTCTATAATGTTGTTTTATTAACTTATTGACCATCTGTGGAAAAAGTTAA
>NW_007746720.1:0-274 GCF_000696425.1 Galeopterus variegatus | reverse complement strand
GACTGTCATTATACCCAACAGGGACTACCCTAACTTTGTTTCATTTTCAAATTCTACTCAGATATTTGTGGACTTTCATTCTCCCATGTAGAATAAATGTATAGACTTCATTAAAAAATTGTTGTTTTGATTGGGATTGCACAAAGTTTTAGTATAAGATAGGAGAAAATGAAGCTTTATATTGGTAAATCACCCCATCCCCAGTCAAGGTTGGTTTCCCTATTTATTAAACTCTATTTTTTGTTATTTAATTGAGTTTAAAGTTTTTATCATA
>NW_007746719.1:12286-13109 GCF_000696425.1 Galeopterus variegatus | reverse complement strand
AAAATCAATCAATGTAATACATCATAATAATAGAATGAAAGAAACAAACTACATGATCATCCCAGTTGACACAGAAAAACTATTTGGCAAAATCTAACACCCTTTCTTGATACAAAACACTCAGAAAACTAGGAATAGAAGGGAAATTCCTAAGTTCACACCTAATATTATACTCAATAGTGAAAGACAAAGCTTTTTTCCCTAAGATCAGGAACAAAAGGATGCCCCCTTTCACCACGGCTCTTCAACATTGTACTGGAAGTTCTAGACAGAGCAGTTAGGCAAGAAAAAGAAAAACATACAAATTAGGAAAAAGTGAGACTTTCTATTCACAGATGGCATGATTTTATATATAGAAAATCCCAAAGAAGCTGAAAACAGAACAAAATGAAACAAAAAAACCCCACAAACAACAAAAGCCCAACTAGAGTTAATAAATGAATTGAGTAATGTATAATCTGAAAAGGAAATTAAGAAAATAATATAATTTACAAAAGCATTAAACAAATGATAAAATACCTAGGAATAAATCCAACCAATGAGGCTAAATGTCTATCCTAAAAAACTAAAACATTGCTGAAAGAAATTTAAGAAGACCCAAATAAATGGAATTCCATGTTCATGGGTGCTATGGGTTATATGTGTCCTCCAGAAGTTCATGTATTGGAAACTTGACCCCCACTGTGACAGTGTGAAGAGGGTGGGAAATCTTATTATGGTATTTGATGGGTTATGATCATGAGGACTGTGGCTTCCTGAATGTACTGATCCATTCATGGAGTAATGGTTTGGTGGCTAAATGGGTTGTCATAGGCATGGTTTT
>NW_007746719.1:6358-7270 GCF_000696425.1 Galeopterus variegatus | reverse complement strand
CAGTTTTCACACCTGGCCCTATTATCAATGTGGGTTCCAACAAATTCAAGGAAAGTTTGTCGTTCCCAAGTGGTTAACTAATTTCTGGTTATAGCAAGGTAGACAGTATTTAGGCAGATCCATTATCTATATGAAATAAACCTGCATAATATGTTAATTTCAACTTTTGACTTAAAAATACCATATCACTTACGTAAGTGGTATATGAATACATGCTCTTTACAATTAATTCAAATAATATAGATGTATAGTGAAAAGAGTAGAAATCTCCTTTCAGATTTCCCCCTAATTCCTCCCCAAAGATGACTACGGCTAGCCATTTAGTGTACAGACATTGCAGTTTTTCTCTCTATTAACATTATACACATTAGCATTTGGAACCAGTACACTGGACAGGAAAAACACTTTTGATATAATTTGAAAATATCTTTATTTTTATTACCCATTGTCTCCTTAAATAAACTCAGTAGGACATTTCTTTCTTGGCCAATGGATTAAAACTGGTCATGTATACTACTGACTCTTCCGTTCCTTCCTAGTTAACTCTCAGTTATAAACTACAGTGCTACGCTAGAAATTAGAATGCCTAGTCTTACATATGAATCAGAACTTCAACCTTGTCTCAAAGAAAGGCCATCTCCCTTCTCCTAGCTGAGCCTATTGCATGTGAATAACTTGCTGCCAGATAAAAGGAAGCTGTCTGTTTCCTCCATCTTTCTAACTAGCCTTCTTCCCTGCACTCTAGCAGTGATTTCTAACCCCACTGAAGTTGGTGGTGGAGGGGTGAAGAATGGAGAACAAAAAAATATGGGGGTGGGAGGCAGGTAGGAGAGGTGTTAGCTTTAATGCGATTCTGTGGAATGACTGTGTGGTCTCTGGGCCAGGATATTTTGTTTTAATGTGAAAAAAAAA
>NW_007746719.1:3793-4675 GCF_000696425.1 Galeopterus variegatus | reverse complement strand
CCATTTGATATAGTCCCATTTGTCTATTTTTGTTTTTGTTTTCTGTGCTTTTGGTGTCATAACTAAGAAATTATTACCAAATCTAATCATGAAACTTTTCACCTATGATTTCTTCTAACAGGTTTACAGTTTTAGGTCTTCTGTTTGTCTTTAATCCATTTTTAGATTGTTTTTACATACAGTATAAAGTAAAGGTTTAACTTTGTTCTTTTGTGTTCAGATATCCAATTTTCCCACCACCATTTATTAAAGAGAGTATCCTTTCCCCATGGGTGGTCTTGACATCTTTGTCCAAGATCATTTGGCCATATACACAAGGGTTTATTTCTGGGCTCTTTTCTGTTTCATTGGTTCAAATGTCTGTCCTTATGCCAGTATCACAATTTTGACTTCTGTAGCTTTATGATGCTTGAAATCACAGGAAGTATGAGGCCTCCAATTTTGTTATTTTTCAAGATAGTTTTGGCTCTTTGGGTTCCCTTGATATGTCATATAACTTTTGGGATGGATATCTTTCCATGTATTTGTGTCCTCTCCAATTATTTTGACCAATGTTTTATAGTTTTCATTGTAGTGATCTTTTACCTCCTTGGTTAAATTTACTCCTAGGTATTTCATGTTTTTGGTATCTGTTGTGAATGGAATTACTTTCTTGGTTTCTTTTTCATCTATTTTGTTATTGGCATATTTTGTATCCTGCCACTATACTGAATTCATTAATTCTAATTTTTTTTTTTTTTTTTAGTGGAGTATTTAGGGTTTTCTGTGTATAGGATCATGACATCTGCAAATAGGAATAGTTTGACTTCCTCCTTTCCAATTTCCTTTTATTGCTTTCTCTTACCTTTCTGTGCTGGCTACAACTTCCAATACTATGTTGAG
>NW_007746719.1:1514-2385 GCF_000696425.1 Galeopterus variegatus | reverse complement strand
TTGTTATTTCTCTCCTTCTACTGATTTGGGGTATGGTTTGTTCTTGTTTTTCTACTTCCTTGAGGTATAATGTTTGATTATTTATTTGAAGTCTTTCTTTTTTAAGGTAGATAATTCTTGTTATAAACATCCCTCTTAGAACTGCTTTTGCTATATCCCATAGGTTCTGGGATATTGTATTTTCACTTTCTTTTGTCTCAGGAATTTTTTAATTTGCTGCTGAGAAGAATGTGTATTCTGGAGCTATTGGGTGAAATATTTTCTATATATGTTCATTAGGTCCAATTGACCTAAAATAGAGATGTTTCCTGGGTAATTTTCTATCTGGATGCTGAAATTGGGGTGTTAAAGTCTCCTGCTATTGTTATGTTGGCATCATTGTCCCATTAATTCTAATATTAATTGCTTTATATAATTGGGTGCTCTGAAGTTGGGTGCATATATATTTAGAATTGTTATGTTCTCTTGTTAAACTGATCCCTTCCTCATTATATAATGACCCCCCCTTATATTTTCTTTTTACTTTCCTTGGCTTAAAGTCTATTTTATCTGATATAAATATAGCTACTTCTGCTCTTTTTTGGTTTCCATTTGCATGAAATATCTTCTTTCATTCCTTCACTTTCATTCAGTGTTTGTCTTTATAGGTGAAGTGAGTTTCTTATAGGCAGCATACTATTGGTTCTTGTTTAATAATCCATTGAACCACTCTGTGTCTTTTAATTGGGGCATTTAATCCATTTACATTTAGTGTTACTTATATATAGGGACTTATTACTACCATTTTATTATTTTTCTGGTTGTTGATCTTTTTTTCTTTTTTCTGGTCTTACTGTATTCCTTTGTGATTGAGTGCTTTTCTCTAGCAGTG
>NW_007746719.1:0-791 GCF_000696425.1 Galeopterus variegatus | reverse complement strand
CTATAAGATTTAACTTAGATTTATAGTTATTTTTATGACATTTGTTAATAGTTTTCTGTATGTCTCATAGCAATTTTGATGCTTTTTTCCTCTCTTGCTACCTTCCTTTTTGTTTTGTTAATTTTTTTTTGTAGTGACATACTTTTATTCCTCTCTCTTTTCGTTTTGTGTATCTTCTACAGAAATTTTCTTTGTGGTTACTATGGATATTACATGGAACATCTTAAAGTTATAACCATCTATTTTAAACTGCTAACAATTAAACTTCAATTACATACAGAAACATCTACTTCTTTACATCTCTGTCTCCCCTGACTTTATGTCATTAGTGGCTATTTACATATTTTTTTTTATATTTTGTACCCATTAATATAGATTTCTAGTTATTTTTATGCTTTTGTCTTCTGACTTCTGTGGCAGAATTAAAAGTTATTACAATACTAGAGGATTCTGTATTTATCCATGTATTTACCTTTATCAGAGAACTTTAAATTTTCATATGCTTTTATATTGTTGTTTAGCATCCCTTCGTTCAACTTGAAGGAATCCCTTTAGCATTTCTTCTAGTGTAGGTATAGAGGTGATAAATTCATTCAGCTTCTGTTTATCTATGCAAGTCTTAATTTCTCCTTCATTTATAAAGGATGGTTTTGTTGGATATAGTATTTTTGACTGGAAAATTTTTTCAGCACTTTGAATATATCATGCTACCCCCTTTTGACCTCCAAGGTTTCTACTGAGAAATTTGCTCATAATCTTATGGATTTCTTTTGTAAATTATAGTCACTTTT
>NW_007746718.1:6971-13110 GCF_000696425.1 Galeopterus variegatus | reverse complement strand
ATTTAGTTCTGCTCTGATTTTAATTATTTCTTTCCATCTACTAACTTTGGGATTGGATTGTCCTTGTTTTTCTAGTTATTTGAGGTGCAATGTTAGGTTGTTTACTGATGTAAGCATTTGTTGCTATAATTTTTCCTCTATCATTAGTTTCAAGAAATGTTTTGATTTCCTGTTTGACCCATTCATCATTCAGGAGCATGTTGTTTAATTTCCATGTATTTGTATGGTTTCCAAAGTTTTTCTTGTTATTGATTTCTAGTTTTAATCCATTGTGGTCTGAGAAGATGCTTGAAATGATTTCAATTTTTTTTTTCCTTTTTGTCTTTTTTCGTGACCAGCAACGGATCGCAACCCTCAGTGTCGCGCCCGTACCGGACCGGGACCGGCAACAGGATCGCAACCCTCAGTGGTGTGCCCGCACCTCGCTCAGCCAGTGAGCGGCCGGTCTGTATGTGGGATCCGAACCCTCGGCGGGAGCGCCGCTGCACTCCCAAGCGGTGCACTGTAGCAGTGCTCCACCGGGCCGGCCCATGATTTCAATTTTTTAAAAGTTGTTAAGACTTGATTTGTGACCTAATATGTGGTCTATCTTGGAGAATGTTCCATGTGCTGATGAGAAGAATGTATATTCTCTAATTGTTGGGTGAAGTGCTCTGCATATATCCACCAAGTCCAACTGGTCTAAAGTGTAGTTGAACTCCTATGTTTCTCTGTTGATTTGTTGCTTAGATATCTGTCCAATGCTGAGAGAGTGGTGTTCAGTTCTCCGACCGTTATTATATTGAGGTCTATCTCTCTCTTTATGTATAATCATGTTTGCTTTGTGTATCTGAGTGCACCAATGTTGAGAGCACATATATTTATGATTGTTATGTCTTCTTGGTGGATTGATCCCTTTATCATCATGTAATGGCCTTTGTCTTTTATATAGTTTCTCGTTTAAAGTCTATTTTATCTATTTATCAGGTTTTTTTTTAACACAAGTAACTCTATTTGATTCTGAAAACTTTCATAGTAATTTGCACAGCATTATATAAAAGAATATAGAAGAGTGAATTTGGTGCTGAATAATAATAGGTACATAGTCAGCATGCAGGCATTCAAAATGTTATAGAAGCAGTGATGTTTTAAAACTGCCACGTAAAGGATGAATAGGAGTTTGGCAAAGGGAAGGGAAAAATGTTTCAGTCAGCAGGAACAATATATGCAAAGGCTTGGAAAGAGAAAGAATTGCAAATTTAGGCAACTAAAGACAAAACTCATGCCATTTTCTATATTTAAAACCCAGGAAAACTGGTTAATGTGCATTCCTAGTTAGGGATTAACACCAAACAATGCTTCTCAGGTTACTGATGATGTGTTCTTTATATTATTACAATAACAGAACTTTATATGTTCACAGACCTTTCACATTTCCCAAATTTAGCTTCTAAAGAAGGTTTAAAACAATTTGGCTAATGTTGTCTTTGCCTTCTATTCTTATTCTCTCTCTTTCTCTGTCTCTCTCTCTCTCTCTCACATATATACGTGTGTATTTTGACTTTTAGAATATCAAACATTAAAGCAAATCAAAGAAAACTAGGTTCATATAACTTTTTATTTTTTATTTGAGTTTTTTTCCCCATAGAAAATTTTCTATGAGGATAATATGCCTTATATTTCAAAAGTTTTCACCTATTGCTTTTTTTTTTTAGGTCTAACAGTGTTTGCCTTATATATCTGGGTGCTTCAGTATTGGGTGCATGTATAATATAATTGTTATGTCTTCTATCTGGATAGATCCTTTTTTTTTCCTTTTATTTTTATTTATTTATTAAATTTTATTTTATTTTGTCAATATACATGTGGTTGATTGTTTTGGCCCATTACCGAAACCTTCCTCCCTCTTCCCTCTCCCCCTCCCTTCCAACAACCTCATATCTGTTTGCTTGTCATATCAACTTCAAAGAATTGTAATTGTTGTGTCTTTTTCCTTACCTATTGCTTTTTTTTCTCCTGGTGAGAAGAACTAACTTGATAAGTACCTACATGACATAAAGTGATTTCAGCTTGTGTTAGTGCAGCCCAATGTTTTCAAAGGACTTTAGTCACCACTCAGTTTTAATGGACTCAAAGACTACAAGTGTTGGGGTGAGCCCTGGAGGACATTGTGTGTATTAGGAGTGCACTTGATCTGCTGCACCTGCAGGCTTAAGGAAGGGGGAAGAACGCCCAGGTTGGTTTTCTAACCTAGGCTATTAGGTTTTACTCCTTAGATCTGTGCTTAAATAGACATCTGGAATGGATACTTGGGCACCAATATCCTATGGCTAGTAATGCCCTCCAAACCATTTCTGAATTTTACTCTTTTTAGAACTCATTGAAGCCTCAAATTCCTCGGAGCTGGTTTGCTCCATGTACTGAGTACATGATACATGGCACATTAACTATAGAATGATGTGCAGATTTATGAATTTATGATTTAGTTTATTCATCTATCATCACTAACTGTCAGAGATAAAGGCTTAATGTGGTTCTGTGACTTGCTAATGTCTCTTTCTCTTTTGCTTTTAGGGTCTAAAAAAAATTGACTATACTTTGTCTTTTTTCTTTCTTCCATTTAATTGTTCTTGTTATAATCTCGTACACATTAGCTGTGGTTAATTAAGAAAGGCTTTTTCAACTCCATTTTCTTTCTTTACACAGTATGAAACTAAGGCATCCAACTTGCCTAATTTTCTTTTTCATTATAAACAAAAACAAGAAACTCAATTAGAAAGAGAAAATAACCCGTCATACTTCTTCCTAGGTTTCTGCATTTACTAGAGGGAATTATTTTTAACAGAACTGGTGAGAGAGATGAAAGTACACATTCTATAATGATTGGTTGGGGGCCTTGGCAAAAGTATGACTACTTCTTGGTAGAGTATATTAAGGATCACAACTGTTTATTAGTGGTTGGCCCTGAGTAATTAAAAGATTAGAAGAAGGGATAGAAATGTGTTCAAATTCTAGTGAATTAAAAAAAAGCACACTAATGAACAAATAAATGTGTTCTGATGAATAAATGGACACACTTATGCTTTACTATATCTGAATTTCAATGGTAATTTCTGCAGGTAGTCACCAAGTATTTATTAATAACAGGTACCTCACGTAGATTGTATTCACAGAAAAAAGGTTGGTATTGTATTCAACACAAAAGATTATATCCAAAGTGAAAAGCTTAGTAGTTCTGTGTTGTAACAACTGGCATCAGGCATAACCCCTTAGGACTTGGTAAGAAAAGACAGCAACAGTTTTATTACCACACCTGGCACAGCTCTTTACTTGGCCCTTATCAGTCTACCTAAAGCTAGACGAGAGGAAATAAGAGAATCTTTGGGACAACTGAGTTATCAGCTTGTGAGAGAGTGCTGCAGATTTTCTTTTCTTTTGGGGGAAGGGAGAGGATCATTTCAGTTTAAGCCAAATGAAGGAGCAGCACTCACAAAGAGTGAGAGTGTGTGAAGAAGGTGTGAGTGACAAGTGAATTGTAGGTTGGACACCTGCTTATGGAGTTACTTCTTAATCCCCCCATGTGCCTCTTTGAGAACAGAATGTGGAAAGTGTGAGAGAAGGGGAAGAGGTTGAGTATTAGGGAAGTCCCCCCTCTACTGTCTACTAGGTAAAGGATGGTGATCCTTCTGCAGGCCTGGTGGGCACTGTGAAAGGGCTTCAGCCAGGTTGCTGGAAGAACGTATCACAGAGGGACAGGAAGTCAGGGGGATTAAGTGAAGTCACACTGAGTAGATTGTCTACATCGAGGAATTGAGTGTCCTCTGCAGGGCTTCCTGAAGATTCTGCACATCCTCCCCATGTGAGAGAGGGAGCCCTTGAACATCCGAGACAGAGAGAGAGCATTGATAGTCCAGGAGGAGGAGCAGCAGCACCAGCAAAGTCAGGGACATTCCTCCCCTTTCCTCTTACCATCTCCAAGGAGAAGAAGGGGAAGCCCAGAAGAGGGAGGTGAACGAGGTGAGACGTAGAAGAGCTGACGCTGTAGTTCTCCCCGTGCTTGCAGTCTCAGCTGGGAGAGGAACAGAGCATTAATCTACATTTGCAGGTTAAGTTTAGACTGTATTTAGTTTTACTGGACTGGGTTGGTTTATGAGTATACCTGAAATTGACTGTAAAGCTATTAGTTCTGCCTGAAATGTCATTAAGGGGAAAGCAAGGGATTCAATGCAATTCATATAGGAGCAAAGATTAGACAGAAAAAAGCTTCCCATGTCTATGCTCCGCTGAGTCAGACCATGCAATACACCCACGAGGAACTGCATGATCTTACTCACGACCACGTCTCTGTTTTCACCTTCTGTGATGATCTTCTGAATTCAGATCACTTTAGTTCCACTGGCGCCAAGGTCTTTCCCAGTTTGGAACTCGCTGTTCCCTCTTCTGGGAAGGTCCTTTCCTGGATCGTCGTAGACTGTCTCCCGTCTTCCCTCATGACTCATCTCACATGTCGCCCCCTCGGAGAGGCGTTTCCTGACTGTCTAGTGTTGCTCCCCTCCCTGTGCAGTTACTTCACATCACCGTATTTATTTCCCCCACGCTGTTTATCACCATCTCTAATGATTCCAATTACTTATTTATTTACTTGTTTATTGGCATCGAATCAGTCTATTTTCTCTCTGTATATCCCAGTACCTGGGATATAACCATCCAATAAACATTTATTAATGAATGAGTGAAACAAGCCTCAATAATCCAAGAGAACCTTAAGATTACTGGTAAGCAGAAAAAAAAATTTGCCATGTAACTCTCTTCCAAATGTAAACTGGTGGCTAATGACAGAATTAATTAGGGCTCTACCCCAAGGCCTTTTACTGTAGGGAAACAGATGCTTCAATCAGCTCTGTTTTCCTTGTGACAAAATCATTCCCTTTAGAAAGCAAAATGAAATAATAATTTGTATTTGCTACCTGTCAGGTGCTTTAAACATCTACTTATTTACTTTTAAAAACTCTTTAAGGTCAGTATTGCCATTTTATAGATTTAGAATCCGAGGTTTATGATGGGTATGTGACTAGTAATTGGGTGTGCCACTACGACATCCAAGTCTGTTCAGCTCCAAAGTTCATGGTGTTCCTGGAATATTTTACTACTTGCCATCTTAAAACTCTCAGGCCACTAGTGACATCATATATGACATCATTGGTGGTTTTTTGGAATTGAGATGCCCCTAACTCAATGTTTGTTTATGATTTTGGCTATAGAATAGGGGCTGATTATTAAAAAGTCTTGAATTTGTTTTATCTTGTTTTGCATGTATTATTTGGACAGATCCCTAAAACCCTAAAGAATATAAGTGTAGAATTGTCTTTTGCTGGTTGTCTGAGACAAGGATTTTCTGTGCAAGTGATTTACTGGGAAGCGTTCTCAGGAGAAACTGGTAAGGTCATGGAGGAGGCAGACAGAACAGGGAAGAAGCCAAGCAAGGGGCTAGTCTCAGGTAAAGTCCTGGGGACGGTGTAGTGGGTTGAACTATGTCCCAAAACTCACCGAAGCTTGAATTGTGTCCCCCAAGTTTTGTGTATTAGAAACTTGGTTCCTGCTGTGACTGTTAAGAGGGTGGGAAATCCTATTATGGTAATTGAAAGCCTTGAAGAGGTGATTAGAGTGTAAGGACCATGCCTTAGTGAATAGATTAAAAATGGTGGTCAGGGGTGTGGTTGTGAGGGCTTTAAAAGGAGAGAGACGATAGTCTGTCTT
The DNA here is from genome assembly GCF_000696425.1 of Galeopterus variegatus. NCBI lineage: Eukaryota > Metazoa > Chordata > Mammalia > Dermoptera > Cynocephalidae > Galeopterus > Galeopterus variegatus. The sequence continues at coordinate 7,374 of NW_007746718.1, read as the reverse complement.
TCTCTCTCTGCTCTTGCTCTTTCTCTGCATTCTCTGCTCCGCCATTTTCTACAATGTGATACCCCAATGTCACTGTCACTTCCAACAAGGCTTTCACCATCTGTGTTCTCTGAATTTGGACTTCCCAGCCTCAGAAACTGCAAGCAATAAATTTCATTTTATAACAAATTACCCAGTTCTGTGTATTTTGTAATAAGCAACAGACACAGGCTAATACAGAGGGTGTAGCCAATTGTTGTGGGGGAATTATTGAGTCGAAGCCACACCGCAGAGTTGTCTTGACCTACATTGAGGAGATGGGCTTCCATACTCTCTTGTCAGTCATGGATGGGGGGAGGGAGGGGTGGTGGTACAAATGTAAACTTCCAGGTGCTTCTGGCCCTCTGCTCCTGCAGCCCGTGCT
>NW_007746718.1:0-6117 GCF_000696425.1 Galeopterus variegatus | reverse complement strand
GGTGGTGGTACAAATGTAAACTTCCAGGTGCTTCTGGCCCTCTGCTCCTGCAGCCCGTGCTGTTCCAGCTCAAGGGCACCCAGTAGAAGATAGATCCACAGACAGGACTTTGAAGGCAAAAGTATACCAAAGCCCGAGGAAGGGTACATGGAGATGTTTGAAGGGGTCCAGGGGTCTAGGTGAAGCACTGACTGGTTCCCACTATACTGGTCATAACTGTCTTATTTTAAAGGAAAATTAAATTCCTGCTTACAAGGAAAAATGGAAAGTTTATTTTTGGTCATGACTGGGCTATTTAATTAAAGCTCCAGTGATAATAATTCTCAGCTGGGTATTTTGAAATGAAGGTGCAGGGTGACATGCTGTTTGCCAAGATGATTTTCAGTGGAAATGGCACGTGGTTCCAGTTGAGGCACCAGGTCTTAAGGAATAAGGTGTTGTCACTTTGTCACTGATGCACAGGCATTGGCGGCCCTCTACCTTTATTGTGTCCTTGACCCTAAACTGCAGCACATTTATTGCTTCAGAGGCCAAATGCTCTTGAGGCAATCCATGGAACACCTCCCTTGCTGGCTGTTTCTTTGTAGCTTGAGAACCTTTATAGTCCTTTCATCACTCCCAGTTAGACTTCATTTCTGTTGTGTGGTTTTCTGATCCTCCCCGGCAATTCTTTCCTTTGATATGCTGGCAGAATTCTGGGTTTTCTTATTCTTTAGCTCTCCGTGACTTATGTCCATGTATGTTTAAATTACCACAAAGCCCTTATTTTTAGTGAAAGAGCTTCAAAGTTTTATGTTTTTTCACTATTCAGCCTTCTCAGTGAACAGGCCATGACCATTTGTCCTACTTCTGAAAAAGGCTTTAAGTTAATTTTTTTTTTTCAAATTTGAGTAATGTATAGGTTTTTTAAAAAGAAGAAAAATACAGATATCCAGTGCTGAACTACAATTTTTATTAGAATAGTACTTGAATATGAACAAAATAGGAATAAACTATTTTGTGCACTGATACATCCCAGCACCTAGATTAGTGCCTGGCATACATTAGCTATATACATTCATTCACTGGGGAATGAATGAATGAGTAAAAACTTATAGTTTTTATAGAAATATGAAATTCAAAGCAAATTTCAATATAATATCCAATAAACTAAGAAACATAATAATGTTAATTTGACGTCTTGTATGATATTATTGTACTAAAATTAAATTTCCACTTTTCAACCTGAATATGGTACTATTGTTATGGTTCAAAAGTGTTTGGCTTCAGCATTTCTATTAAAATCATATGATGACTCAATTCTTCTCCAGTTTTTTCTCCTGAATTACTACAGCAAAATTTATATTAACATGACGTTTTTTGGCCTTTGGTTTACATCAATGCAGTATTTGTACGTAAATATACCCAGTGGTGTGCTGGTAAATGTTTAACTACCAGCTCTCCAAAGAAAACAAATATAAAGCTTAATGACATAAAGGATATGTAGCACACATATTCTTTACTGTAAATTTCATACAGCTAATTGATGCTCACAGAGTGCTTTTGTTGATTTTTGGGAAATTCTTGTATCTTATATAGTCAACCTATGGTGGCAGTTGACAAACAAGTATAGTTTGATGTGAATGTTGAATATTTTTGTTTACATGAATGTAACATGAAAGTGAAATGGTGAAGATGGATGTTAGAACTTCACTTGTTCATCAACGACATGAGCAACTTCTTTGCTGAATCAGCTAACAGTCTTCTAGCACTGGAAGAACATTTTTTAATTTTCTAAAAAACTTCCAATGCAATGGCTAAAGACAAGAGACACTTTGAAATTTAATCTCCATAGTTAACATTTTATTAGGTCTAGACAATCAAGAAAACAATAAATCAAGTCCTGATTTGTAGTGTTTGCTGATTTCAAGCTACCAATGTGATGTCACTGAATGCAGAATGGGAAAAAAATGAGCAGTAGGACACATTACATAGTATTTCCACCATAGAGGTACAAAATAATCCCAAGAGCATAGACCATAGTAAAATAATTAGCAAATGATGAGTTTTTATTACTTTTTCTTTTAAGATAATTTATTTAGTTGTAAGTTTATGTGATTTGACTTTCGATAATGGCTATGTTTAACAAACTCTAGCATACCACTGTATACGCCTCTCTCACTAGTCCATGATAATTAAAGTAATATTACTAAATGTCAAAGAGACCAGAAATGAAAACGAGGGCAATTAGATTGTGGGACAATACTGGATAATATGGTGATTGTTTAGGTGATGTACAATGTGCTTATGTTACTTCCCATGTGGAATTCAGGACTCCAGGGAATACATATATGAATCCCAGTGCTCTGTGGCTTCTCACTGGGCCAACACTGACTTTTCCTCTTGAGGAGACTCACACGTGAATGTGATGTGACAGGGTCTCCCCTTTCATGCTAAGGATGGGGCATCATCTGTTGGATTCAGAAGGGCCCAATAGTCTCTTACATTTTGAAGCAGGCAGAAATCCCACCTAACACCCTAGTCAGTAAGGAAGCTCTTGAAGAGTGAGAAATCTCTATAAGCCAGGTGAGATTTGAAAATTTTTTCCTCCACTTATTATTAGCCCAACATGTCATTTTAAGAACTGATTCAGACATGCGAGCTGTGTTTCTTCTTACCAGGTCTCTGAACTAATGATTTAGGTCTCCAGCTCAAAAAAAAAGTGATGGGCATTCTTCCTGCAATGAAAAAGAAGAGGATGAAAGCGAGAGACAAACTGTTCAGTCTTTTAGGCGAGGGCTCACCTCTTTGCATGCAATCTACCTATAGGCAACTGAATGTCCAGTTCAGAACAGCGTGGTGTGTAATACGCTCTAGTAAAGATTTTTTCTTGGAACCTGGAAGGACCTTCTATAGTTGCCTATGATAAATATGAATATGACTATGTATAAGTAATTTCATTTTGGAGGAATTGATTACCCAGATAGTTAATCCAAACCCTTAGATTATTTGCTTTAATGAGAGTCTTTAAATCACTTGCAGATTTTTGAGAATGTAAATTTTGTAAGCAGTCCTGAGGTTGGTGATTTATATCGCTACATCAGCACCCCAGAGGTCTCTGAGCATCTTCAGAAATACTACCAAATTTTGAAAATGGTATTTGGTATTAATTTTGGTTTTCAAGTATATTAATATGTCAAGTCGAGAGGAGAAGATTTTAAGTTAAACTCACTAAATCAAACCAATGCCCAGTTAGAGTTATAGGAAGAGCAGAATGGGCTTCCTCTTCCTTGAACACTGTTGCTTAGATGTCTCTCATGGCTCATTCCTTTATCTCCTTCAGGCCTTTGTTCAAATGTCACTTTCTTACTGAGACTTCCCTGCCCACTAAAACGTGCACCCTCCAGAACATCCTGTCCCCTTTCCTGATTGATTTTTCATCTTAGCACTTATCACCATATAATGTTCTATATCTATACTCTTTCTCTTTCTCATGGACATATGAACATGAAAATGCATTTTTGTTTTTACAGAAATTATGTTTACAGAATAAATGTCAATGTGTTTATTTTTTCCACTAAATGATATAACTTGGTTATCTGTCCATATTTGTACATATGTCTACCTCATTCTTCATTTCTGTTTATTGGTATTCCCAGTAAAGATATACCATAATTATTTATTCTCTTACTGATGGACATTTTGCTGTTGCAAAAAATGCTGCAGTAAAGATCACTTTACAAGCTCCCTTTTACACATGAGCAAGTGTTGCTAAGAGTATTTACAGGGAAGTAGAATTTCTGGGTCTTGAGGTTTCAATAATCTATTCTACATAAAAAATTCACTCCAAATCACCCATTTATTATTATCTCTTACAGTCCTCTGGGTTGCCTGGGCTCAGTTCAATGATTTCCATTTGAGACCTCTCATGTGGTGGTAATTGGATGGCTTCTGAGCCTGAAGTCAGTCATCTGAAGACTCAAGTGGGCTGATCCCCAAGGTTTCTTCACTCACATGTGTGGAGACTTATTTGGGATGACTGGAACTGCTGGGGGGCTAGGCAGTCATCTGTCTCTTTCCGTGTGTCCTCTCTACATGGCTAGCTTGAGCTTCCTTACAGTGTGGTGATCTCAGGGTAGGCAGATGTCTTACTGGTAGCTTCTCTCAGAGTGAGTGTTTCAAGGAACAAGGTGCAAGCCTTCTTATGTCCAGCCCTTAGCATCACCACAGCTGCATTCTATTGGTTAAAAAGAGAGAGAGAGGGAGGGGACGACACAGTGATGTGAACAATGGGAGATGTGGTTTACTAGACCGCCATATTTGGAGATTAGCTACCAAGGACATGGCTTTCTCATTATATTTTAGCAGGTTGGGCCTAGAACTGATGTTAAATAAAATGGAGATGTAGTGAAAAACAAGCCCTAATTTAAGAGAATAAATGTATTTGGCCTAGTAACACTACTTGTCTAGTGTAATCCCTCGGTCCTTGAAACCAGTTTGTGTTCCATGTTGGTCCATGCAAAGTCTTCTCAGGGAATTAAGCAATTTAGGTCCACGAATCCAGACATTTCAGAACTGGAAGTGACCCTAGATGTTTTTAGTTCCCTCTTTACACTTTACAGAAGAGGAAACTAGGTCCTGGAGAAGTTAGAGTAAACATGTTCAAAGTAATTAACGTAAGCAACTTGGGGCAGAACCAGGAATAGTCCCCAGGACTCCAGGACTCTTCCAATATTCTTTCCCTCACAAGATTTTTTTTTTTTTTTTAAATTACGAGTCAGCCTCAGTGGGTGATAGTGTATCTCCTATAGAAAGATGTTGTATTCATATAAATTTAGTGATGTGGAAAGTGGTGGTAGGTGGTAGCATTTGTTACTTAGTAAATAGTGTGTGAGTCTAATCCTGTTTTGTAAATTATTTTTGATGGTTGTTATGACCTACCCCTTAGAAATACAGTATGCATTGCTTCATTTCACTTGGTGATATGTTTCAGGGAATGAAATAAAGTTTTAATGCATGGTTTATGGTTGAAAAACTAGGGATCAACTTGTTTCACAATACTGAGTCTGGAAGCTGGTCTGGGAATGATTTGTGTCCCAGCTCACAGTCTTTTGCTGTGTGGAAAGTCTGGTGTTGAGACTGTTAAGAGAACATAGGGATGCTTGGTATATGGGATGAGAAATAATTTAAACATACTAGGCATAATACTTCTAAGAAATCTGTTCTGATTTTGCAATACAAATCATTATTAATTTATTCCAGAACTTTCTTAGGAGGTATGAAGTGGATGTATGGAGGATGGGTAGGCATTGGGTTTCATGGAGTTCAGATGATATTCAGAACCAGCATATCGCAGATTCAGAGCTTGAAGGAGCCTGAGCCATTGAGCTCAATTACTCATCAGGAATTCTGTTGTTCTGGCAGGAGATAAACCTGTATGATTACCAGAAGCAGCTGTGGGCCAGATGAGACCGGCAATGCCTGCTGCAGCTTAATTCCTAGGAACTTTTGAACTCAAGAGGAAAGGCGTATGCTCTGTTCCACTCCTGCCGCCACCTAGGATCGAGTTAATTCCACCCTTCATTCCTTTTTCTGTTCTGTGCCCTCTCCTCCACATACTCAAACCTCACTCAGACTTCACTACCAACTTTAAGTTCCTGTCCAGCTGTCTCTGACAAGGTAAACCTGCACTGGTAGCACAACTCTTGAATCTATTTCACCTGTTAGATTGTTTAGAAACATGTTTGGAATGGCTTTTTCACCTAGGTTAGTATTTGCTCTACATCAGTGGTTCTCCTCAGTGGCTGCACATTAGCACCATTGAGGGAGCTTTAAAAAATCCCTATACCCAGACTGTGGCCCAGATCAATTAAATCAGAATCTCTGGGGGTGAGACTTACCAACCTGCATTATTTTTTGTAACTCCCCAGATGATTTCAGTGTGCAGCTAAGTTTGTATACACCACTCTCTCTATGTACTATAATTTCCAAGAGCAAAGGCCAGGGAGTTAAACCCCTTTTGTATGACTCATGGTCCTTTGCACCGGTGTGGTCACAGAGTGGTGATTTATAAACACTGGTGCTTGGTTCATGGTTGGGAGAGCCCAGTGCCTACATGTGTGATGAATTAGGTACTTG
>NW_007746717.1:12436-13359 GCF_000696425.1 Galeopterus variegatus | reverse complement strand
AAATGGAGTGGGGGAGGGCATGTGTTCTTGACAGCTTTAACTCATCTAGGATGTTGTTCTGAGAAGGAAGCCAGAGTCCCAGGCCCTATCCGGAGAGTGGAAACTACCAGTCTTGGGTTTCTTGCCCACCTCACTCCCACCTGGGTAATAATACTTGAAGTCCTTTTCTAGTAAAGTGCATATGTCCTTCACTTCCAATTATCTACAGAGTTTAAGACAAGAGGTGGTATGACACAGGGGGTAAAAGANCTGCACAGCCAGACTGTGGTCAGATGAAAAGCAAGTGCTGGGCACAGCCTGGGCCAGACAGGCACGGGCAGGGCAACTGCCAGATAGCTCAGGCCACAGTGGGCTATGAGCGTTCTTTCTCTCTCTCAACTCTGTCTGCACCAGCGTCAGTTGGTTGTGTTGATGTTTATGATCCTCAGCAAGCAAATGCCACAGCATCAAACTCTTTATAAGTATTTACTTTGTGCCAGGTACTGTTTTAAATTTTTCAGTATATAATTACATTCAATCCTCACGATCATTTGGTAGGTAATTTCATTTCCCTCATTCCCATTTTACAGATTATAAGATTGGGGCTTAGACCAGTTAACTTGCCCAAGGTCATGCTGCTGGCAAGTGGCAAAGCTGGGTCCTAAACCAAGGCAACCTGACTCCATAGCCTGGACCCCAAACTCCAATACTGACAGGCTGTTTCGCAGGCTTTGGGGGATGAGGGACTCCCAAGTTCAAGCCCCCTGCTTGACCAATGAAAACCCTAAGCCCTGAGTTCATCCATATCACTGGTGACAGAGAGGTTCCACAACCTGGTCTTTCTATCTCCTGGGCCTCCATTGCTCTTTCTAAAGATGTTCAAAGTGTTTTAGTTTGTAGGGAAGGTGGCCTTTGGATGTGGGGGAAAAGGAGACTGTTTGGTG
>NW_007746717.1:9068-10457 GCF_000696425.1 Galeopterus variegatus | reverse complement strand
TCCTCAGACTCACGGCCGAGCCGCCGTCCCCGCACTGAGCTCGCGGGGCACCCGCACCGCCCTGGTCCCCAGGGGGCCCGCCCGGCTCGCTTTGCCCAGGACGTAAACCTCGAGCTCTGTGGTGGCCGGAGCGCTCCGCTGAGCTCCGCATGGCGTCGGTGTGCGGTCACAGGCCACAGTGCCCGGCCCACTTGTCGCTGGTGTCTTCCCTCTGTATTTTGTTAGTTTGTTACCATTTCCTAATAACGCTGAGATCAGACAGAGATGCAGTTATGCAGAAGAGTGAGACATGGTGGCTGTGAATGGCGAGAAGGCTCACGGTGCCGCCGCTCAGGCTGTCCCCCTACTCGGAGCTACTGTTTACTGAGGCTGGCTGTTTGCTCCTTTCTCTTCATGCTTCCACTAGTCCTCAGAATAGCCCTGTACAGCAGGTCCTATGCGATCATTTGGGCATTGCACAACACTTCAGTGACTTGTTACTGTATGTCACACATCATTGTCACTCTTGTTCTAAGTAGCCATGACCAAGGCTCAGAGAGAGGCTCAGAGACGTTCAGCAACTTGCCTAAGGATTCAAGGCAGGGAGTGATGAGAGATGAGGCTGAGCTGGTGGAGGGGCCCAGACCTGGGGACAGGGTCTGTGTGTATCAGGCCAAGGGGTTCGGGTGTTTTGACTGAGATGGGACCCTCAGGAACATGAGGACAGGGTGTGTGTGTGTGTGTGTGTGTGNCATGGTTGGGTTCTGAGAGAGCCCTCTTCCAAGTTGCTGACTGCTGACTTTTCTCTGTGTCCTCACCAAGTGGAAGAGCAAGGAAGATCTCTGGGAGTCTCTCTTATAAGAGGAAAACTCATATGTTGAAATCTAATCCCAATGCATAACACAAGCATTCAACCCAGGACACTCAGATTACCCCTCCCCAGTTCAGTTCATGGTGTTCTTACTGGACACTTACCATGTGTGTGGACCTAGGACAGCTGCTCCAGGGATGGGAGAGAGATGTGTGTGTGTGTGAGTGTGTGTGTGTGTGAGTGTGTGTGAGTGTGTGTGTGAGTGTGTGTGTGTGTGTATACACACACATATATATGGAGAGAGAGAGAGAGAGAGAAGCAGCTATGGTCTCTGCACATGGAGTTACAGCCCAGGTGTGGTGATGAACCCATTGCCGTGCATGTGGCTGGAGGAGGTGGCATCTGAGCCAGGCCTTAAGTGAAGGGTAGGAGCTGGATTGGTGGTGAGCTGGAGGAAAAGACACTCCAGGAAGAAGTCATGGCATGGCTAATGGGGGGATAGTAATCATCATGGATGTTAGGGGCCAGAGCCTGGCTCAAATGGAGTGGGGGAGGGCATGTGTTCTTGACAGCTTTAACTCATCTAGGATGTTGTTCTG
>NW_007746717.1:7331-7919 GCF_000696425.1 Galeopterus variegatus | reverse complement strand
GGCCCTAGGGGGTTTCTATATCATCACATTGTTGTGCCATCAAGTGAGATGTAACCCTTAGAAGTTCCAGTGGCTCTGACTCTGTGCAGAGTAACATTGAAAAAACCTCAGTCCAGGAGCCCAAAGTAACTTAGAAAGTATTTTGATCTTCGTTATACCTTTTGAAGAACAGTGCAGGAGATCCATTCCACAACTCACCACAATTATTCGCGAAGTTGCTCCCCTCTTCCCCTCACTTCTCCCATATCCTGTACCTGCTCCCAAATCCTCACTTACCAAAAGGCTTTTCTGTTCTCTGCCCACTGATTAGCTAATCTGCATCATAATATGGCAAATGGAGGAAGCCTCCGAATGCTCACATATTAGTAATTTTTGACCCAAATAGTGCCTCCAAAGCACTTAGCATAAAGCCTGGCCCTTCACAAAATCCCAATGCATTCTGTTATTAACAAGAAAAAATGTGAAAGAGCATAGTAATTGTTCAACGATTGAATTGGAGCTCAAAAAATATCATTAACTAGTACACATAGCACTTTTTTCTCCTAAAAATATTAAACTGAAGACGGTTATTTAAATATTGAAAATCTT
>NW_007746717.1:4817-5683 GCF_000696425.1 Galeopterus variegatus | reverse complement strand
GGGCAGTGGGGACAGGGGTTCAGAAAGGCTTCTTGGAAGAGATGTCAATTTAGCTTGGTCTCGAAGGGGAAGGAAGAGTTGGCCAGGTGAAGGGAAGGATGGAAAATGGGAGGCATGTGGGGAGGGGCGCTCCAGGGGGAGAAGCTGCACCTGGGGCCAAGTCCCAGGGAAATGGCTGTGCAGGGACTTATCTGGGTTTTCTGGGCATGTGTGCGACAGGTCTCTGGAAGACCTGACTGGCACAGGGCCTCACCGCTGGCAGAGCCCCTGGCATCAGCCAGGCCAGTTTCTGGCTCTGGTGGCCTGCAGATGGCAGTGGCCCACAGTGGCCCACAGATGGCAGTGGGGAGTTCTCTGAAAGACTGGAAACCCGCGGTGCTGAGGAAGGTTGACAGCCGTGGCCTGTGCGGTCGGCCAGCTCTGCAAAACCTCGAAACAGCTGCCTACTCAGAGGGCAAAGCGTTTGTAACAGAAATCACAGCCGCTGCACGGCCTGCAGGGTGACACTGGGCCTCCGGTGCTCCCCCTCGTGGCACGGCCCCCATGCATGAACTGCTGTCCTCTGAACATCGCTTCTTCCTGTGTCCTTGGGTCTTTGGGCCCCTTGCATGCCCACATGCCCTTCCTGTTGTTTTCAGTTAATCTGTAGCCTCCTCTGGGAAGCCTTCCGAGAAGTCTTGGGCTCCTCAGGACTGCACAGTCCCTCTGTCACAGCCCTGGGATGTGGCAGTGCCATGGCCTGTTCACATGTGAGCCTCTCTGACTACATGGGGCTCCCAGAAGGCACAGGCTGTGTCTTCCAGGGCCAGCCCAGAGCAGGCCTTCTTTAAAACCTTGCTTCTGGGTGAAATGACCATGATGGGTGT
>NW_007746717.1:2420-3285 GCF_000696425.1 Galeopterus variegatus | reverse complement strand
AGGCCCCAGCCACTCCTTAGGGACCTGGCTGAGCAGGAGGAAGCCTGAGCTGAGAGACCCTATTCTTGAGCTGCCCCCACCTCACCAGGTCATCACTCCAGGTTTCACCTGCTCTTGCCCACCTCACAGGGCTGTTACAAACACCCAGTGGGCTGAAAGAAAAGGAAAAGCATCCCGAAGATGGGAGGAGCTGGGTGGAGGTGAGGCCTGAACTCCTCCCAAGTTGCCTCAGTGCTGCACCTCCAAGCTGGGTCTTGTTGACACCCACCAATGGGCTAGTGGAGGAAGGAACAAAAGCTGAGCCTGCGCTTAGAGTCCAGCTTTTGTAAGGACTGCGTGAGTCATTGATTCATTAGCCTATTGGGACGTTTACTGACTCATTCATCCAACCATTCCTCCCCTCCTTTATTCATTCTTTTCTTAGATCCCTCACTCCCTTATTCTCCCTCTGACTCATTCAGTCATTCATTGACCCCCTTCCTTCCTTCCCTTCCTTTTTAATTCTCTCCCTCCCTCTCTCCCTCCCTCTCTCCCTCCCTCTCTTCCTCCCTTTTATTCCATGCTTTTGGAGAATGGCCTGGTAGATGTTCATCACAGTGGCTTCTCAGAATAAAAAGAACTTGGGGTATGCTGCCTCATGGACCAATGCTTAGGCTATGGCCCCCCAACTTGCTCCTCTTCCTCTCTCCTTGTGTTTTGCTCCCCACTGGCCCCTTCCTGGAGAACCATCTCCTCTCTATTCCCCTCTCTCAGGAGCGTGTGAGCTGATGGTGGGCTGGGGGGAGGCCTTTGTCAGGGGCACTTGAAAGGTGCTGAACCGACCTGATAAATGAACCAGCAGGGATGTGTGGCCCAAGCATGATCC
>NW_007746717.1:0-663 GCF_000696425.1 Galeopterus variegatus | reverse complement strand
GTGAAGGAGGCCCAGAGAGGCAAATTGCCTTGTCTAAGGTCATGTGGCCAGTAAGTGGGGACTGTGATCAAAGCTGGGTTTGTGGACTCCAAAGCTTCTGTTCTTCTGGATTCCACTGTGATTTGGGGCAGTAATGGGTCTTTCAATAGGGCTCTGACCTGGGGTCTAGGCCTGAGCTTCTTCGCCATGAAGATTGATGCTTCTGTCACACACCCAAGGGTGCTCACTGATACTGAAGACTTCCAACTAGTTTTAAAAGAGTTTGGGGTATGAAGATCTTTAATAGGATTTGCCCCAGGCTAGCTAGCATCTCCTCTGAGCGCTCTCCAAGCTGCAGGGTAAGCCCTCTGCCAGCTGGGACCATGCACGTACGAATTCTGCTGCGCATGCCCGCACTGTTTCCCACCATCTCCCTGACCCCTCTACAGGCTGCTTCAATGTCCAGCCCCTCCACACAGCTCTCCGTGGCTCTTCTGGCCCTCCTCACTTCCAGTCTCTGAGCGCCTCACAGTGCTAATAAAAGCTTATTGAGTGCTCGCCATGTGCCCACTTCATGCTCAGCGTTTCATACACATGATCTGGATTGTCTCTCACAACCTGCTCAAAGCTGGGTTCTACTGTCTTCATTGTTCAGATGAGACAATGAAGACTCAGGGAGGTTAA
>NW_007746716.1:12233-13112 GCF_000696425.1 Galeopterus variegatus | reverse complement strand
TTACTTTTATTTTTGATTGACAAATCATAATTTTATAGCTTTATGGGGTACAAAGTGATGTTTTGATGTATTTTTACCATGTGACATGATTAAATCAAGGTAATTAGCATTACCCATTACCTCACTTACCTATCATTTTTTATGATGAGATGTTTGAAATTTACTCTTAGTTATTTTGAAATGTTTGGTACTCACTGTAGTCACCCTGCTGTGCAATAGATCTCAAAGCCTATTCCTGCTGTCTATCTGAAACCTGGTACCCTTTGATCAACAACTCCTCATCCCTCCCATCCCATTCTTTCCTCCTCCCCTCCCTAGAATAACCATCATTCTACTCTACTTTTATAAGTTTAATTTTATTATGTTGAACATAAAGTGAGATCATGCAGTATTTATCTTTTCTGTGCCTGGTTTGTTTTATTTAGCACAATGTCCTTCAGATTCATTCATGCTGTCACAAATTACAGGATTTTCTCCCTTTCTAGGGATGAATAGTATTCAACTGTACATATACACCACATTTTCCTTATCCATTCATCTGTCAAAAGACACAAGTTGTTTTCATATCTTGGCTGTTGTAAATAATCCTGCAAGGAACATGGGAATGCAAATATCCCTTCAACATATTCACTTTAGTTGCTTTGGATTTATATACCAGAGGTAGGAACTACCATAATATAGTAGTTCTGGTTTTAGTTTTTTAGGAACCTCCATTAGTTTTCCATAATGGCTGTACTAATTTACATTCCCAACAACAATGTACAAAATTTCCCTCTTCTTTGCAACCTCTCCAACACTTACTTTCTATCTCTCTGATAAAAACCATTCCAGCAGATGTGAGGTGATATCTCGTTGTGGTTTTTATTTGTATCTCCCTTC
>NW_007746716.1:3806-7576 GCF_000696425.1 Galeopterus variegatus | reverse complement strand
TTACTGATTTGTAGTTTTTTGACATTGTGATCCCAAAAGATAATAGATATAATTTAATCTTCGTAAATTTGTTAAGATTTGTTTCATCACAACATATGATCTATCCTGGAGAAGGTTCTCTGTGTACTATAGAAAAATATGTATACTGCTATTAAATTAAATTTTAAGTGTATCTGTTAGCTTTATTTTTTTAAAAATGTAATTCAAGTCCAATGTTTCTTTTTAATTTTCTGCCTAGATGATCTTTCCTTTGTTAAAATTGTGGTATTGAGGTCCCCTACTATTATAGCATTGCAGTCTATCTCACCCTTCATATCTTTCAATAATTGCTTTATGTACTCCAGTGCTTCGATGTTGGGTACGTATATATTTAAAATTGCTATGTCTTCTTGGTGGATTAAACCCTGTATCATGAAAGCCTGTTTCTTTCTGATATAAGTATAACTACCCTTCTCTCTCTTAGTTTCCATTTGCATGGGATATCTTTATTTCTTCATTTTTAGTCTATGTGTGCCTTACTAGTGAAGTGAGTATCTTGTAGGCAGCATATGGTTGGGTCTTGTTTTTTATTCATTCAGACACACTGTGTTCGTTTATTGGAGAATTTGATCCATTTATAGTTGAGATAATTATTGACTGGTAAAGACTTCATACTGCCACTTTGTAATTTGTTTTCTAGGTCCCCTTATTCTTTGTTTCTCTCTTGCTGTATTCCTTTATGGCTTGATGTTTTACTGTGGTGCTATGCTTTTAATCCTTTCTTTTTATATTTTGTGAAGCAACTACAGAATTTTAATTTGTGATTACCATGAGGCTTATACACAATATCTTATTCTTATAACAGGCTACTTTAAGCTGATAACAAATTGCCTTTAATCACATACAAAAACTCTACACTTTCACTCCTTCCCCCTCAACTTGTATAATTTTGATGTCAAAATTTACATTTGATTTTTAATTTGTATTTCAACAATATATTGTAGCTACAGTTGCTTTTAATAATTCTGTCTTTTAACCACATAGTAAGAATAAAATTGTTTTAAACACAACTATTACAATATTTGAGAATTCTTAGTATGACTGTGTAATATTAATACCATTGAGGTTTTAATTTCACATGTTTTTTGTTACTTATTATCATACTTTAGTTTTGGCTTAAAGACCTCCCTTTAGAAATTCCTATCAAGTGGGACCAGTGGTGATGAATTCCCTCAGGTTTTGTCTGCCTGAGAAAGTTTTATTTCTTCTTCATTTCTGAAGGACAGCTTTGCCAGGTTAAATATTCTTGGCTGGCAGTGTTTTTTCCTTCATCACTTTAAATATATCATGCCATTCTCTCCTGGCCTACAGGATTGTTTACTGAGAAATCCACTGAAAGCCATATTGGGGGCTCTTTTGAATGTGATGTTTCTCATATCTTGCTGCTTTTGAGTATTCTTTCTTTGTCTTTGATTTTTGATAATTTGATTATGATGTATCTTGCTGAACTTCTTTTTAATTGAATTTGATTGGCAGCCTCTGAGCTTCCTGTAATTAGATGTTATTGTCTTTTTCCAAATTTGGGAATTTTTAGCCATTATTTTTTTAAATATACCTTCTAGCCCCCCTCCCCCCCCTTCTTTTTGTTTTCCTCTTCTCCTTTAGAAAATTCTGTTAGGTAAAGGTTAATTGTATTCTTTTTTTGTCTTTTATTTTTGATAATTTGATTATGATGTATCTTGCTGAACTTCTTTTTAATTGAATTTGATTGGCAGCCTCTGAGCTTCCTGTAATTAGATGTTATTGTCTTTTTCCAAATTTGGGAATTTTTAGCCATTATTTTTTTAAATATACCTTCTAGCCCCCCTCCCCCCCCTTCTTTTTGTTTTCCTCTTCTCCTTTAGAAAATTCTGTTAGGTAAAGGTTAATTTGATTGATGGTGTTCCATAGTTTCCATAGGCCTTCTTTATTATTTTTAATTCTTTTTTGAGAATCTGATTGTGTAATTTCAAATTTCAGTTTTTGAGTTCACTGATTCTTTTTTTCTGCTTGGTCAAGTCTGCTGTTAAAGCTATATACTGACTTTTTCAGTTGAGTTACAGTATTCTTTATCTCTAGGATTTCTATTTGTTTTTCTTTGTTTTTAGTCCTATTTCTTTGGCAAGCTGCTCATTTTGTTCATAATTTTTTTCCCAAATTTTATTTAATTTTTATCCATATTATATTATAGTTTTCTGAACTTCTCTAAGAGTATTATTTTGAATTCTTTGTCAGTAATTTCACAGATCTCTATTTTTTCTGGGTCCATTACTGGAGCTTTCTTAGTTTCTATTGGTGGTATCATATTTCCCTGATTTTTCATAATCCTTATTTCTTTACAATGATGCCTGCCATTTGAGGAGACATCCACATCTCCTGGCCTTTGCAGGTATACTTTAGTAGTAATATACCTTTACCATTTAATCTAAGCTTCAATTTTGGATGAGCCAGAACACCAGATAGGCAGATCTTGGTGTCAGGTTCTCTAGTTGGGCTGTGTTGCTTCCTGTGCTCTGAGATTAAATAGTGTTGCTGCATTTGCTCTGTCTTCCTGTGCGACACTGGTTGAATTCTGTCATCAGGTGAGGATCCCGGCTGGGTTCCACAATTCTCTGATTGATCAGGATTGCAGTTTTCTTCCTCTGGCTGGGCAGTATTGTTCTTTGAAATGTATGGTTGGGCAGGGCTGTGTGATGGCTTCTGGGGCTGGATGAAGCCTCATGGCCTGAGGAAGACTTACTGAGAATAGCAGGCTGTGTTGGGAAGGTGCTAGGGATTCAAGCCTAGAAGAGCTATATACCATGTTTTTTGCAGTGTGATGCTATTGGCTAGTTTCTCTGGTGTGGCACCTCAGTTGGCCAGAAGGCAGAGCAACCACCAAAATTCGTGCACTGGTCACTTTGAGCCCCACCCTGTTCTTTGCTTAAAACTGGCCCCAGGTGGTCAAGCCCTTCCTGTACTCCCAATGTTTCCTGTGGAATGAGACAGGAGTGAGTCTCTCATGAATTATCCCAGAATGGTGGGAAAGCAAAATGTCCACCTTCAACTCACTTTTCCTACTGTAGAAACCACGGATCCAGAAGAATTTTCTGTTTGTAGCATGGTGCTGGCTTGGGGAAGGGCTGGCATGATCAAAGAGATGTTTTTTTACAATTTGATTATGGCTTTTCCCAGTTTTTCGATCCAAGGTAGTGTCTAGCCTTATTCCTCAGTTCTGGGATATTCAGGCTGGTGTTCTTGCCTATGGATAGTTTTTAATTGAATTTCTCTGGGGTAAGTAAAGCTGGAGAACTCTTATTCTGCCTTCTTGCTGACATCACTCTCTATTAAATTTTTAATACTGAGTATAAATGTTGATTTAAACAGAGCTTTGGCAACCAATCCACAAAGGTGGGTCATCAAGCACTAATAATATAGTCTCTTCTCACCTTTATAATATAAAAGAGTTTTTATTTAATAACAAATTGAATCAATTTCATCATTAGGCTTATGAATTTGTGTATTTAAAAATGCATATTAGTTTGACATGTGTCTTAATTATAAAAGAGTAATGCTACGAGTAAATATTAAAGAATGTATGGATGTTTGATTTAAAAATATAAAACTGTTAAATTTGTATCAGGTTAAGTAACAGAAAGGCATAATATAAGGAAATCAGGGAATTCTTTACTTTAACAAAAGCAGAAACTAAAGAAGTCCCAGAAACTACACCAGAAAGAATGATAGGGACTTTGCCAAGTTGTCCAAGGTAT
>NW_007746716.1:0-371 GCF_000696425.1 Galeopterus variegatus | reverse complement strand
ATCTCAATGTGGTTTTGGTTTGTATTTCCCCAATGCTGAGTGATGTTGAGCATTTTTCCATGTGTCTGTTGGCCATTTGTAAATATTCCTTTAAAAATGCTGATTCAGCTCCTTTGCCCATATTTTAATTGGGTTGTTTGGTTTTATACTGTTGTTTGAGTTCTTTGTGTATTCTGGATATGAATCCTTTGTTGGATGCATAGTTTGCAGATATTTTCTCCCATTCCATAGGTTGTCTTTCCACTCTGTTAATTGTTTCTTTTTCTGTGCAGGAGATTTTTAGTTAGATATAATCCCATTTGTTTAATTTTTCTTTTATTGCCTGTGCTTTTGGGGTCATAGTCATAAAGTCTTTGCTCAGTTCTAATTCC
>NW_007746715.1:12701-13112 GCF_000696425.1 Galeopterus variegatus | reverse complement strand
CCTTTCTTCTACTTCTATTATGTAAACGTCAGTTCTCTTGATGGTGTCCAATAAGTTCTGTGGGCCATCTTCATTCTTTTTCATTTTTTTCTTTTTGCACCTCTGAATGAATAATTTAAAATGCCATGTTCTTGAGTTAGTGATTCTTCTGTTTGATCATGTCTGCTGTTGAAACTTTCTACTGAAGTTTTTAGTTCGGTTATTGTATTCCTTATTACTAAGATTTGTATTTTTTAAAATTGTTCTTATTTTCTTGTCACACTTTTCATTTTATTCATAAATTGCTTTCCAAATTTTATTTAATTATTTTTTGTTATTCTTGGGGTTCCCTGAACTTCTTTAAGAAGATTATTTAGAATTCTTTGTCAGTCATTTCATAGATCTTCCTTTCTTCAAGGTTCATTTTTGGAA
>NW_007746715.1:9899-10478 GCF_000696425.1 Galeopterus variegatus | reverse complement strand
TTATGCACCTATTGACATCATTATAGCTTTTTCTTCTTTAGCCTGTTGTTTAATTAATCACATTAATTGATTTTTTTCAATGCTGAACCAGCCCTATGTACATGAAACAAATCCTACTTGGTTGTGGTCAGTAATTCTTCTCATATGTTGTTGGAGTAAATTGGCTAATATTTTCTTGAGGATTTTTGCATCTATGTTCATAAGAGATATTGGTCAGAAGTTTTTCTTTTTGGCAATATTTTTGGTTTTGTCATTAAGGTACTGCTGACTCCATAAAATGAGTTAGGAAGCATTCACTCTATATATTTTGAAAGATATTGTACAGAATTGGTATTATTTCTCTTTAAATGTTTAGTAGAATTTAACAGTGAAACTGGTTTGGTGGTTTCTTTTTTGAAGGGTTATTAATTTTTGATAAAATTGCTTTGATAGATATAGGTCTGTTCACATTATTGTTTCTTTTTTGTGTCTGTGAGTTTTAGTAGTTTGTGTCTTACAGACTATTAATGCATTTCATCTAGATTATCAAATTTGTGGGCCTAGAATTGTTCATAATTTCCCATTATTATTCTTTCAATG
>NW_007746715.1:7484-8540 GCF_000696425.1 Galeopterus variegatus | reverse complement strand
GGGCATATTCAAACAGATTACTTTCCACTCCTCCTACTGGAAGCATGAGTTATTTTATTCTAATCTTTCACCTTGAGGATCTGTTGAGGCTCCCAGAGGTGAAACTCACCAAAATATGCCCCTCTCCCGTCACTGGGCCCCTCAAAATTTTTGAACCTTTAGCTCATTGACACTGATCCTACAACAATATTTCAATTACAGTTTAAATGTTCCTATTAATACTGTCTCGAGCCGAGGGCATCTGCTTCTCTGCTTTTCCTCCTCATAAACTGGGATTCTCTGTATTTTCCTGTCTCTCCAATTTTAGTCAAGTTGGTTTGCCATGATTTAAGTTCTCTGAGGGATCTCAAAATGATTGCTGATTTTCAGTTTTGTTCAGAGTATTTCTTGCTCTAATTTAGTTTGTTCAGAATTGGAGTGGAAAACTTCCAAGTTCTTTACATGTCAGACCAAAATTTGGAAGTTGACTGCAACTTTTTATACACTCTCTGTCTCTATGCTATTACTGGAGTTTTAGAAGGAACAAAAGCAAATGTTATGTTCAGTGCACTATATTACCTGATTGAATGCATTCATCTCTTTATACTTCTTTTCCTCCCATTCTGATTTCCTTTTTCCTTCTATCCTACATTCCTTCCTTCCTTTTTTTTCTCTGTCTCAAATTTTCTCTTGCCAACAACAGATTGTCTTTGAATAGACAATAATGCCACATTAAAAGAAAAAGGAACCAGTCCAAACATGGTTTCTATATGTGTTAGGAAACTCTAGACTATAGAATTTCATGGTTTATTCAGACACAACATAAAACAAGTAATTCTAGAGCATTTTTATTGATATGTTGTTTTATGCTGCACATTCTTTGGACACAAATGGTAATTTTAATAAACATTTAAATTATATTTTGATTTACTCAATTTTAAATGCTTTTGTTAAACAAATGTTTTTTGAACAACAACAGTCTGCTATGCTCTGGAAATAAAAAATATTAAAAGCTATAGCTTCTAATTGATGGTACTTAAAATCTTGGAAGTAAGTCATATCTTATACAAATGCTGT
>NW_007746715.1:6129-6472 GCF_000696425.1 Galeopterus variegatus | reverse complement strand
AGTAATTATTAGAAAACACAGAAAAACATACATGATTTTGATGAAGTGTTTTAGGACTAGGATATAATGACTATAGAAATAAATCTGCTACAAGTAATCTATCATATATAAAGATGACAATGCTGACCCAGCACTAGCAAAACAAATATTTCACACTGAAAATTAAAACGTGTCTACCAGTTAAACTAGCATCATAGGGAGTACACACGTTTTTTCTCTAGGTGTTTTTTGTTTGTTTGCTTTGACTTTGTACTATTTTCTTTCAAAATGAAGAAAATAGCCCAAACAAATGGTTGATCTTTACATCTCAAGGTATTAGATTATACCCAAATTATCTTCATTA
>NW_007746715.1:0-5365 GCF_000696425.1 Galeopterus variegatus | reverse complement strand
CAAACAAATGGTTGATCTTTACATCTCAAGGTATTAGATTATACCCAAATTATCTTCATTACATCCCATTAAGTGCAGCTCACTTACTAGATGTCAACTATGAAACTAGCACCTGCAGGAAGAGGACATGAAAAATAGGTTGATTTATTCACATGAAAAATGATTTCTATTCATAGTAAAAGTAAACTATGATCAATTAATCTGAGACGCTGATGTTATTTTTATTACTCATACATGATAATATCACATCATTATATGTTTATGAATAAAAAGAAGATTATTTAGATCTATTCTGTCACTAATATACTAAAGTCTTTGGGGTTTGAGATTATCCTTAGTAGAGAAAAATAGGAAGATTAAACTCTTAATCAATGAGCTTATTACCAATTTCTTGTGCAGAGGTTAATATTGTGTAGTCATTTCATATTGGTAAAACCTACTTTAAATCATTTCATTAAAATGTCCATATCCAGCATGAGTATTCTCTCCCTCTGAATGAAGAACTCTTTTAAATAGTCCAAAATTTTTGTGTGTGTGTTTTCCTTAGGATTGTTTTTTATGTGTGTTTTCCTTAGGGTTGGTTGTTAATGAATTTTATGCATTGATAAATAATAGCAACCTAAAGATCTCGTTCAATAAATCATATTCCCACTTCCCCAAACCTGGTATAAAGATATGGTATTAAATTTGTTATACAATGTAACTGAAGAAATGGAGAATAGATTTTATACTATAGCCCAGATCATGAATCTGCTCTTGTTTATAATATTATAGTATTTCATTACATAAATCAATCTCTATCTAATACTTGAAACAACATTTTTGGAGAGAAAAACACATTTAAAGGTGAACAAAATATTATGAATACAAATACTTGTTTTTCACATATATGGCTTAAAACTAGGTATTGTCTTCTAAAATTGTTCTAACAAATTGGTTCTACTTGTTAGAATCCAAGTGTGAACTTGGCACGTAGAAATAAAATCTTATGGCTGTAATTATTTTTCTAATCACTCTATGTTATAAATTTGTAAATGGAAACCATAGGACTTATATGAGAAAAATGAGTTGCTAGTAATATGACCACAGGAACAATGTTAGTAGCTTCAGTTTATGTTGTTTTCTCCAGAGGTGACACTTATTTCATAATGAAAATGCATCAGAAGGCCTGTAATGTCATCAGAGGTGGGTAAAAGTAACATCTTTATGGTGCTGAATACAGTTATTTTACTTTTCACATATACTCATTTCAAATATATATTTTCAGTCATAAGATACTTTAGACATTAGCTGAAAAAAAAAAGCAAAACCAAATCAATGAAGGAGTTAAACATTATTTGAGATACTTTAGAAAGTCATATCAATTATAACTAACATATTAAATCATATTATTCACTACTGTTAATCCATAGAAAATGTTTAGGCCTCCAAGTAGAAAATATTGGGCTTCCTCCTTCCCATTTTTCAGTCTTTCTTCTACCCATTAACTACAGAAATATAAACAAATTTAAATGTTAATAAAATAAAAACCCCTGACATATTGCTTTTTGCATAGCAAGTTCTCAATAAATATTTTAAATAAATGAATGATTAAAATTAATAATAAGTCTCAATATGGTGTTTTATATTACCAGTGGTTTTGCTCTTTTTTAGTATAAGCTATCAAAAGATTATTATGGGGTCAAATCTGTATAATGTTATAATATATAATTACCTTTCCTAGCCTGAGGAAGAGTGTAAAACATAAATATTGTAAGTAGAGGGGAAGTTACTGTAATATAAGGTGGCATATTGCAAAACTTGCCAAGAGTTAATTCTGTTTATTAAAAGACTAAAATGGACCATGTACAAGATTTCTAAGGGATAACGAGAAGGCTATTTTGCTAATCTGTGTTGTGCTGTGAATTCTCAGGCTTTAAATCCCTTATTCCACTGTATGTGCCTCTAATCCTTGTTTTGTTCATCTTTATAGATTTATTAGTAGACAACATTATATTTCTCTGGCCTTGCCTTCACCTATTCTATTAGAATCCTAACATGTCTTTCTATGTTTAAATTGTCTCCTGTTCTTTCCACCACTTAGGTCCAAAGAAGCTGCCTTATTGCCAGGACCTGCCGAGGACACCACTATGGCAGCTACCTCAAGTCTATAGGTGCTTTATGATGAGGGTTCTTATGTCCATGCCAGTTAAAGGGATGTCAAATATCCTTAATTGATGAGAGCATTTTTGTTGCCACAGATTCACACCTATGTCCTCTCAGGTCTGTAATATGCAAGTATGACACCAAGAGATACTGCCAAACGTAGCACTTCTGATCACTGCAATATGATGCCTTCTCTCATTTTTCCTTATGGATTTGGGTAAAAATAACTAATTTTCAGTTTTACCTTGCCTGTTCATTAAATTCCCTTGATTTACAACTCAAGCATAAGTCAACTCCAGCTCAGCCAGAGAGCAATATGGAACAGACACTAAGCCATATTTCAGAATCACTGACTTTTTCTTCTTGGACCAAACTTGATTTTCTTGGTTCCAGCTTTCTCTAGGGCACATTCTTTTCAGACAGCGTCTCAGTCTCTATATACGCAGAACCCTAATGGACCCACAGAGACTGGCTATCCAAGCAGATCTTGAGTCCTACAGTGAACCAATAGGGCATTCAATCTAGACTATCTACTATGTATAAAATGCTATGTACAAAATGAAATTAAGAAATCTTTTTTTTTTTGTCAATTTTCCCTTTCATTGTTAGAAATTTTTATACTGCTATAGCTATGAAAGTAAAATTCACTAAAAACAAACACGGTTACAATTTTAAGCAATAAAGTAGTTTAATATTGAAATTTTGCTCACTTTCATTCATAATTGATCTGATAGTTCACTTCTCACGCTGCCAAAGCTGTTATGGCTAAAACCAAATATGGGCTAATATCTTTAGCAGGAAAGACTAATTAAAAATAGTTAGGTTTGGATGAACACTGAATTTATCAATGTAGGTTTTTTGAGCTAAAATTTTTCTGTCTTTATTCTAGTTGTTAAATCCACATACAAGAGTTTCATTTTAACTTAAGTAAAGAGTTCAGATAATATTTCCACCTATAATCATGCAGATATCTGCTGTGTGCCTCTCCAGACTCACTCTCTCCTCTTCATAAGCCCCCATGGGTGCAAGCTGAACCACATGATTACAGTGAAGAGGTATCTTAACCAGGTTCTTCCAGTTGGGTTCAGCTAGCTAGGAGCTCCAGCAGAAAATCAGAGGGAAGGTGGAGAGTGAAACCAGGATATCTAATTTTTCTTGTTTGCTCCCTGTTTGTTTGCATCCTGCTCGCTATGTCCCTAGACTGAGAGGACTTATTCTCTTCTGTGGGTCCCTGTAACTGTTCCATCCCCTTGTCCCTTTGGGATTATGGGTGGTAAGAGTACCTCTGTTTTCACCCCTGAGTGACAGTACTATCACTTGTATTTCCTCTGTTTTCCAACCACATTTAGTAAATAGTCCCTTTATAAATAACTCTTCTTGAATTATCCTTAGTTCAGGGTATAATTTTTCCTTATTGGGATCTGACTGATACAGTGAGCTAAGGCTTAGGGTCTAAACATTAATAATAGATTATATATCTTTAATTGTGATTGTAAATACCTTTATTGATAAATATAACCCTGATGCAGACATTAGTCTCTGTGGAGCTCTTAATCTCCTTGTGTATACTTGATATTTATCCAAATGATGAAGGTTAATCTTTTACTAGAAGGAAATAAGGTGGCTACTTGAAAAGAAATACAGTTAAAAATTGGTTTCCTGTCCACTGATTAAGGTTTCCCAGTCAGTCTCAATCTTGTAAGGATACTTTCTGCATCTATTGTAACTTTATTATGAGCGAATTCAAATATAGATAACCACTAATAATCAAGGTAGTACTTTTCTGAAGAAATCTCCATTATCAATTATTACACTCCCTAGAAGTTTTCTGTTTCTCATCTTAGTTTACATGACAGAAATTTGGCATAATTCTGAATTTCTCCCTCTTTCTCACCACAGAAATCCAATCAACTACAAAATCTTTTGATCCTATATTCTTCTGAAACCTACTCTCCAACCCCTCTGCTAGCAACCTAGTTTAGGCTATATTCATCCAGAATAAATTCTAAAATTGCAAGTCTGATTATCCACCTCCCCTTAATATCATCAATAACTTCTTTGCCCTCATAAATTACTTCATAACTATATCTCATCTTCATTTCTTAAAACCTACATTTGAAGTATTTTTTCTGACATGGTGGAATAAAACTAGGTATCAATTACAAGAGGAACTTGCAAAATTACACAAACACATGGAAATTAAACAACACACTCTTGTGTTATAACACCAAGGTCAAGGGTTCAGATCCCCATACTGGTCAGCTACCAAAAATAAAATAAAATAAATAAATAAACAACATGCTCTTGAATGACCAATGGGTCAAAGAGATTAAGAAGTACATCAAAAAATTTCTTGAAACNTAGGTATCAATTACAAGAGGAACTTGCAAAATTACACAAACACATGGAAATTAAACAACACGCTCTTGTGTTATAACACCAAGGTCAAGGGTTCAGATCCCCATACTGGTCAGCTACCAAAAATAAAATAAAATAAATAAATAAACAACGTGCTCTTGAATGACCAATGGGTCAAAGAGATTAAGAAGTACATCAAAAAATTTCTTGAAACTAATGAAGACAGAAAGAGAACACACTAAAACCTATGGGATATAGTGAAGGCAGTATTAAGAGGAAAATTTATAGCAATAATCATCTACATCAAAAAAAATAAAGATTTTAAATAAACGGTTTAATAATACACCTCAAGGAACTAGAAAAGCAAGAACAAACTAAACTCAAAATAAGTAGAAGAAAAGAGATACTAAAAATCAGAGCAGGAATAAATAAAATTGAGACTGAAAATAAAATACAAAAGAATAAATAAAACTAAAAGCTGGTTCTTTGAAGAGATAAATGAAGCTGACAAACTATTAGCCAGGCTAACAAAGAAAAAAAAAAAAAAGACCTAAATAAATAAAATCAGAAAGGTAACTATGGACATCGCAACAGATAGCACTGAAACACAATGGATCATCAGAGACTATTATGAACAACTATTGCCAATAAATATGAAAACCTAGAAAAAATGGATAAGTGCCTGGACACATGCCTTACCAAGATTGAATCAAGAAGAAATAGGAAACCTAGGTAGGATACAAAGATGGTGACAGGTCTGGAGCGGCCATGCCAAGAGACAGCGCGACCCTGAGAAGTGTACGCTGTGATACAAGAGTACTATTTGCATTTCCAAGAGCAACAAAAAACGAATAAATCTTTG
>NW_007746714.1:12866-13114 GCF_000696425.1 Galeopterus variegatus | reverse complement strand
TTTACTTAGATTGATGTGCTTGGTCTGATGAGTTTTCTTAGATTGATGAGCTTGGTCTCATAAGTTTACTTAGACCGATTAGCTCGGTCTGGTGAGTATACTTAGAATGATTATCTTGATCTGATGAGTTTACTTAGATCAATGAGCTTGGTCTGATGAGTTTACTTAATATCGATGGGGTTGGTCCGAAGAGTTTAGTTAGATCGATACGCCTGGTCTGATTAGTTTTCCTAGATCAATTAGCTTGG
>NW_007746714.1:11294-12004 GCF_000696425.1 Galeopterus variegatus | reverse complement strand
GCTTGGTCTGATGAGTTTATTTAATCGAAGAGCTCGTACCGATGAATTTACTTAGATCGATCAGCTTGGTCTTATGAGTTTTCTTAGAACGATGTGCTTGGTCTGATGAGTTTTCGTAGATATATGTGCTGGTCTGATGAGCTTACTAAGATCAATGAGCATTGTTGTTATGAGTTTACTTAGATCGAAGCTCTTGGTCTGCTGAGTTTTCTTAGATCGATTAGCTATCTCTGATGAGTTTACTAAGATCAATGAGCTTGGTCTGATGAGTTTACTTAGATCAATGAGCTTGGTCTGATGAGTTTACTTAGATCAAACATCTTGGTCTGATTAGTTTACTTTGATCGAGGATCTCGGGCTGATGAGTTTACTTAGATCTATGAGCTTGGTGTGATGAGTTTACTTAGATCGAAGGGCTTGGTCTGATGAGTTTCCTTAGATCGATGGGATTGGTCTGATGAGTTTATTTGATCGATGAGCTCGGTCCGATGAATTTACTTAGATCAATGAGCCCGGTCTTATGGGTTTTCTTTGATCGATGTGCTTGGTCGGATGAGTTTACTTAGATAGAACATCTTGGTCTGATGAGTTTACTTGGATCGAGGATCTCGGTCTGATGAGTTAACTTAGAACGATGAGCTCCGTCCGGTGAGTTTACTTAGATCGATGAGCTCGTTCTGATGAGTTTAGTTAGATGGATTAGCTCGGCC
>NW_007746714.1:9301-9643 GCF_000696425.1 Galeopterus variegatus | reverse complement strand
TCGGTCTGATGAGTTTACTTAGATCGGTGAGCTCGTTCTGATGAGTTTACTTAGATCGATGATCCCGGCCTGATGAGTTTCATTAGATATATGAGCTCAGCCTGATGATTTTACTTAGATCGATGAGCTCGGTCTGATGAGTTTACTTGGATCGATGTGCTCTACCTGATGAGTTTACTTCGATCAATGAGCTCAGTCTGATGAGATTACTTAGATCGATGAGTTTGGTCTTATGAGTTTACTTAGATCGATGTGCTTGGTCTGAGGAGTTTACTGTGATAGATGTGCTTGGTCTGATGAGTTTACTTAGATCGAACATCTTGGTCTGATGAGTTAAATTAG
>NW_007746714.1:6614-7206 GCF_000696425.1 Galeopterus variegatus | reverse complement strand
GTTCACTTAGATCGATGAGCTCGGTCTGATGAGTTTACTCTGATCAATGATGATCTCGCTCAGATGAATTTACTTACATCAATGTGCTTGGACTGTTGAGTTTACTGAGATCGATGAGCTTGGTCTGATGTGTTTATGTAGATCGATGAGCTCGGTCTGATGAGTTTACTTAGATCTATGAGCACAGTCTGATCAGTTTACATAGATCGATGAGCTTGGTGTGATGAGTTTACTTAGATCGAAGGGCTTGGCTTGGTCTGATGAGTTTACTTAGATAGATTAGGTGTCTCTGATGAGTTTACTTAGATCGATGAGCTTGGTCTGAGGAGTTTAATTAGATCGATGAGCTTGGTCTGATGTGTTTACTTAGATCGATGAGCTCGGTCTGATGAGTTTACTCTGATCAATGATGATCTCGCTCTGATGAATTTACTTACATCAATGTGCTTGGTCTGTTGAGTTTACTGAGATCGATGAGCTTGGTCTGAACTTGGTCTGATGAGTTTACTCAGATCGATGAACGCGCTCTGTTGAATTTACTTAGATCGATGTGCTTGGTCTGATGAGTTTACTGAGATTGATGAGCTTGGTC
>NW_007746714.1:3273-6547 GCF_000696425.1 Galeopterus variegatus | reverse complement strand
TGAGTTTAATTAGATCGATGAGCTCTGTCCTTTGAATTTACTTAGGTTGCTGAGCTCAGTCTGATGAGTTTACTTAGATCGATGTGCTTGGTTTGATTAGTTTACTTAGATCGATGAGCTCAGTCTGATGAATTTACTTAGATCGATGAGCTCGGTTTCATGAGTTTACTTAGATTGATGTGCTTGGTCTGATGAGTTTTCTTAGATCTATGTCCTGGTCTGATTAGGTTACTTAGATCAATGAGCTTGGGGTGATGAGTTTACTTGGATCGAAGCTCTTGGTCTGATGAGTTTTCTTAGATCGATNGGTCTGATGAGTTTACTTAGATCGAAGGGCTTGGTCTGATGAGTTTCCTTATATCGATGAGTTCAGTCTGATTAGTTTACTTAGATCAATGAGCTCGGTCTGATGAGTTTATTTAGATCGATGATCTTGCTCTGATAAATTTACTTAGATCGATGTGCTTGGTCTGATGAGTTTACTGAGATTGAAGAGCTTGGTCTGATGAGTTTACTTAGATCGAAGGGCTTGGTCTGATGAGTTTACTTAGATCGATGAGCTCGGTCTGATGAGTTTACTTAGATCGATGTGCTTGGTCTGATGAGTTTACGTAGATCGATCTGCTTGGTCTGATGAGTATACTAAGATCGACGAGCTTGGTCTGATGAGTTTACTTAGATCGAAGGGCTTGGTCTGATGANGAGTTTACTTAGATCTATGAGCTCGGCCTGATGAGTTTACTTAGATCGATTAGCTCGGTATAATGAGTTTACTTAGATCTATGAGCTCGGCCTTATGAGTTTACTTAGATCGATGAGCTCGGTCTGATGAGTTTACTTAGATCGATGAGCTCAGTCTGACGAGTTTACTTTGATCGATTAGCTTGGTATGATGAGTTACTTATATCGATGAGCGTAGTCTGATGAGCTTACTTAGATCGATAAGTTTGGTCTGATGAGTTTACTCTGATCGATGTGCTTGGTCTGATGAGTTTACTTTCGATCAATGAGCTTGGTGTGATGAGTTTACTTAGATCGATGGGCTTGGTCTGATGACTTTACTTAGATCGAAGAGGTTGGTCTGGTGAGTTTACTTANTGAGTATACTAAGATCGAACATCTTGGTCTGATTAGTAAACTTAGGTTGATGTGCTTGGTCTGATGAGTATACTAAGATCGAACATCTTGGTCTGATTAGTAAACTTAGACCATTGTGCTTGGTCTGATGAGTTTAGTTTGATTGATGAAGTCGGTCTGATGAGTTTACATAGATCGATGACCTTGGTCTGATGAGTTTATTAGATCCATCAGTCGATGAGCTCGGTCTGATGAGTTTACGTAGATCGATTAGCTTTCTCCGATGAGTTTACTTAGATCAATGAGATCGTCGATGAGCTCGGTCTGATGAGTTTACGTAGATCGATTAGCTTTCTCCGATGAGTTTACTTAGATCAATGAGATCGTCGATGAGCTCGGTCTGATGAGTTTACGTAGATCGATTAGCTTTCTCCGATGAGTTTACTTAGATCAATGAGATCGTCGATGAGCTCGGTCTGATGAGTTTACGTAGATCGATTAGCTTTCTCCGATGAGTTTACTTAGATCAATGAGATCGTCGATGAGCTCGGTCTGATGAGTTTACGTAGATCGATTAGCTTTCTCCGATGAGTTTACTTAGATCAATGAGATCGTCGATGAGCTCGGTCTGATGAGTTTACGTAGATCGATTAGCTTTCTCCGATGAGTTTACTTAGATCAATGAGATCGTCGATGAGCTCGGTCTGATGAGTTTACGTAGATCGATTAGCTTTCTCCGATGAGTTTACTTAGATCAATGAGATCGTCGATGAGCTCGGTCTGATGAGTTTACGTAGATCGATTAGCTTTCTCCGATGAGTTTACTTAGATCAATGAGATCGTCGATGAGCTCGGTCTGATGAGTTTACGTAGATCGATTAGCTTTCTCCGATGAGTTTACTTAGATCAATGAGATCGTCGATGAGCTCGGTCTGATGAGTTTACGTAGATCGATTAGCTTTCTCCGATGAGTTTACTTAGATCAATGAGATCGTCGATGAGCTCGGTCTGATGAGTTTACGTAGATCGATTAGCTTTCTCCGATGAGTTTACTTAGATCAATGAGATCGTCGATGAGCTCGGTCTGATGAGTTTACGTAGATCGATTAGCTTTCTCCGATGAGTTTACTTAGATCAATGAGATCGTCGATGAGCTCGGTCTGATGAGTTTACGTAGATCGATTAGCTTTCTCCGATGAGTTTACTTAGATCAATGAGATCGTCGATGAGCTCGGTCTGATGAGTTTACGTAGATCGATTAGCTTTCTCCGATGAGTTTACTTAGATCAATGAGATCGTCGATGAGCTCGGTCTGATGAGTTTACGTAGATCGATTAGCTTTCTCCGATGAGTTTACTTAGATCAATGAGATCGTCGATGAGCTCGGTCTGATGAGTTTACGTAGATCGATTAGCTTTCTCCGATGAGTTTACTTAGATCAATGAGATCGTCGATGAGCTCGGTCTGATGAGTTTACGTAGATCGATTAGCTTTCTCCGATGAGTTTACTTAGATCAATGAGATCGTCGATGAGCTCGGTCTGATGAGTTTACATAGATCGATGACCTTGGTCTGATGAGTTTAATTAGATCGATGAGCTCTGTCCGATGAGTTTACTTAGGTCGATGTGCTTAGTCTGATGAGTATACTTAGATCGAAGGTCTTCGTCTGATGAGTTAACTGAGACCAATGATCTTGGTCTGATAAGTTTACTTACATCGATCATCATGGTCTGATGAGTTTACTTAGATCGATGATCTTGGTCTGATGAGTTTTCTTAGATCGATGAGCTCGGTCTGATGTGTTTATTTTGATCGATGAGCTCGGTCTGAAGAGTTTACTTTGATCGTTCTGCTCGGTCTGATGAGTTTACTTAGATCGATGAGCTCGGCCTGATGAGTTTACTTAGATCGATGAGCTCTGTCTGATGAGTTTACTGAGATAGATCAGCTCAGTTTGATGAGTTTACTTAGATCGATGAGCTCGGCCTGATGAGTTTACTTAGATCGATGAGCTCGGTCTGATGTGTTTACTTTGATCGATTAGCTCTGTCTGTTGATTTTACTTAGATTGATGTTCTTGGTCTGATGAGATTACTTTGATCGATGTGCTTGGTCTGATGAGTTTACTTAGATCGATGAGCTCTGTCTGATGAGTTTACTTTTATCGAAGAGCTTGGTCAGATGAGTTTACTTAG
>NW_007746714.1:1781-2800 GCF_000696425.1 Galeopterus variegatus | reverse complement strand
GATGGATCATCTCGGTCTGATGAGTTTACTTAGATCGATGAGCTCGGCCTGATGAGTTTACTTAGATCGATGAGCTCAGTCTGATGAGTTTACTTAGATCGATGAGCTCGGCCTGATGAGTTTACTTAGATCGATGAGCTCGGTGTGTTGTGTTTACTTAGATCAATGAGCTCGGTCTGACGAGTTTACTTAGATCGATTAGCTTGGTATGATGAGTTTACTTATATCGATGAGCGTAGTCTGATGAATTTACTTAGATCGATCTGCTTGGTCTGATGAGTTTAGTTAGATTAATTAGCTCTGTCCGATGAGTTTACTTAGATCGATAAGCTTGGTCTGATGAGTTTACTTAGATCAATGTGCTTGGTATGATGAGTTTCCTTAGATCGATGAGCTTGGTGTGATGAGTTTACTTAGATCGAAGGGCTTGGTCTGATGAGTTTACTTAGATGGATTAGCTTTCTCTGATGACTTTACTTAGATCGATTAGCTTGGCCTGATGAGTTTACTTTGATCGAGGATCTCGGTCTGATGAGTTTACTTAGAATGATGAGCTCCGTCTGATGAGTTTACTTAGTTCAATGAGCTCGTTCTGATGAGTTTATTTAGATCGATTAGCTCGGCCTGATTAGTTTACTTAGATCTATGAGCTCGGCCGGATGAGTTTACTTAGATCGATGAGCTTGGTGTGTTGAGTTTACTTAGATCAATGAGATCGGTCTGACGAGTTTACTTAGATCGATTAGCTTGGTATGATGAGTTTACTTATATTGATGAGCGTAGTCTGATGAGTTTACTTAGATCGATCTGCTTGGTCTGATGAGTTTAGTTAGATGAATTAGGTCTGTCCGATGAGTTTACTTAGATCGATAAGCTTTGTCTGATGAGTTTACTTAGATCAATGTGCTTGGTCTGATGAGTTTCCTTAGATCGATGAGGTTGTTGTGATGAGTTTACTTAGATAGAAGGGCTTGGTCTGATGAGTTTACTTAGATGGATTAGCTTTCTCTGATGACTTT
>NW_007746714.1:0-412 GCF_000696425.1 Galeopterus variegatus | reverse complement strand
TGATGACTTTACTTAGATTGATGAGCTTGGTCTGAAGAGTTTACTTAGATCAATTTGCTCGCTCTGATGAGTTTTCTTAGATCAATGATCTTGCTCTGATGAATGTACTTAGATCGATGTGGTTGGTCTGATGAGTTTACTGAGATTGAAGAGCTTGGTCTGATGAGTTTAATTAGATCAAAGGGCTTGGTCTGATGAGTTTACTTAGATTGATGTGTTTGGTGTGATGACTTTAGATAGATTGATGGGCTTGGTCGGATGAGTTTTCTTACATCAATTAGCTCTGTCCGATGAGTTTACATAGATCGATTAGCTTTCTCTGATGAGCTTAAATAGATTGATGAGCTTTGCCTGATGTGTTTACTTAGATCAAAGGGCTTGGTCTGATGAGTTTACTTAGATCGAATAGCTT
>NW_007746713.1:12108-13114 GCF_000696425.1 Galeopterus variegatus | reverse complement strand
CAAGGGACTAGTAGTTGAAAGAGCAGAAGTTAGTTAGGGCTTTCACAACAAATAAACATTTAAAAATGTTAGTTCACTAAAAATATTTGGTTCACAGTTAACCGTCAGGGATTTTACAACAGTTCCAAGCAAAAAAACATTAAGTATATCTGTAACAACTGCATAGAAGAAAAACAGACTCTTAGCAACTTGCTAGGAGCAAAGGAAGGTGCCTTATTGTAAGGTCATCAGGGCTCCAGACAATGCTGTGAAGGTTGGGGGATAACTCTCCTTGTGCCATCCCCTTGAACATCCACTCGGTAGTTTTGCTTTGGCTGAGAAACTGCTTTTGGTTAGATTTGAAAAGCCTATCATAAATCGCTAAAATTTTTCTATACGGCGAGATGGATAGATGCAAGTATCACTATTGTGCAAATTCAATCACCTTTAAAAAGAAATACGGTATAAATACGAATATAACAGCAGCCTGAGGACAGGCGAATGGCATTTGTTAATTATCTCCTGTCAGTAACCACTGTCGGTGCAAGGCACTTGAAATGGTTGATTTGATTAATTCGAACCTACAACATTCTAGTAAGGTAGGTAATAACCTCAGTTAAAGAAGAGGAAACAGAATTACAGAAATTTGTAGACTCGTTTAGGCAAGGGGGAAGGAACAAAAGGACTCAATCCCATCAGTTCTGATCTTGGCACGTGGTTGAGGTACTACTCTCTCCTACAGTGGAACGGGCAGGACCAGAAATTCTTCCGAGTTTGACTAGTTGGAAATTGGGACAGAGAATCTGGAAGTAGAGTAATCAACAGAAAAGGAGAAGTAGTTAAATGAAATCTGGCAGTTCTCGGGATGGGGGTGGCAAAGAGGCAGTAGTCGAATTTTCCAGGAAACAGGAACATTTCAGCAGCTCCCAGCGCTGGGTGACTCCCCCGTGTCACTGCGGGATTCACAGAAAGCGAGTTGCCGGCCAACAGGAAGAACGCCTCTTCCCTCCGCCCGCCGCCTGCTGTC
>NW_007746713.1:6048-6774 GCF_000696425.1 Galeopterus variegatus | reverse complement strand
AACCAATTAAGAGTTAAAAATAGTAAAATTTCTCAGATATTTATTACTTCCAATGTTTTTTATTTGTTTCTGAAAATTTAGGTTGCCCTTTGGTATCTCTATTTGGCCTGAATAACTTATGTCCTGCACTGTGGGGTCGGGTGGTGACAAATTCTCTTAGCTTTTCTTCATCTGTAAAATTCTTTATTTCAACTTTATTCTTGAAACATATTTTCTCTGAATATAAGATTCTAGGTGGACTTCCCCCTCTGACTCCACTTTTTAGAACTATAAAAGTTAAAGTTATTTTAAATAATTCAAAATGTGTGTTNAGTGATTAGAATTGATTAGATGGCTTTTGCCAACCTTATCTGTGGACTGTTGTCCCCTACTTGAGCCTTTTGGCTCCTTCTTGCATTACCTAAAAACCCTATTCTAAGATCAAAGGAGAATCAAGATTTCTAACTCACTACTGGGTGCTCTAGGGAAGTGTTTCTTAAACCATGTTTGAAGAGTATAGTCACTTCACTAACTACTGTAACTTTTGAATAATTTCATTCTAATCTGCTATACATGCTTCTGTGTGTATGTGTGTGGAGGGGGGACTTATTTTGTTATGAAGATATCTTTTGAAAGGTGTTTATCTCTAAAATAGAAAACACTGGAAGCATCAGCTGAGGAATGTCCAAGGGACTAGTAGTTGAAAGAGCAGAAGTTAGTTAGGGCTTTCACAACAAATAAACATTT
>NW_007746713.1:1942-4617 GCF_000696425.1 Galeopterus variegatus | reverse complement strand
TCTCTGTTTAAAATATTTTCCAATACATATTATGGAGAAAAGTCCTTTGTCAGACATATACGTTGCAAATATTTTCTCCTTTGGCTGTCCTTTTTTGTTTTCTTACTGGAGTTTTTGAAGGGCAGACATTTCTAATTTTGATAAACTCCAGTTGACCAAATAGTTTGTTTTACGTTTCATACTCTTTGTGTCCTGTCTAACTGCCTGTGAGAATGTTGTGAAGATTTTCTTCTGTTTTCTTTTAGAAGTTTTATAACTGGAGTTTGCACATTTAGGTCAGTGAACGATTTCAAGTTCATTTTTGTTTATCATGTAATGTAAGGATTAATGATATTTTTAAATACAATTATTCCTGCAACATTTGTTGAAAATACTTTTCTTTCCCCATTGAATTTACTTGACATTTTTCTCAAAAATCTCTTGTCCATAAATGCATGATCTATTTGTGGATTTTCTGTTTCCTTCAATTCATCTATCTATCTCAGTACTACACTGTCTTGTTTCCTGTAGCTTTATTTCAAGTCTGAAAAATCAGAGTTAATTCTGTAAGGTGTTTTTTTTTTTTCTTAAAACTGGTCTTGATTAGTCTGTTACTTGCACTTGCAAGTAAATTTTAGAATCAGCTTCTCAATTCCTGTCAGAAAATAAAAATAAAAAAACATGCTGGAATTTTTTTTTAGAATTTTATTGAATCTATAGATGAATTTGGAAGAGAAATGACATATTAACCATATTGAGTCTTTCAATGCATCCTTTCATTCATGTTAGGAAGAAGGTTGTGTGTGTTAATTTGTCCCCCACTGAGGGGCATTTGAGTTGTTCTCAGTTTAGGGCTATTATAATCAAAGCTGCTGTGAACATTCGTGTACAGGTTTTGAATGAACATAGGTTTTCATTTCTCTAGGATAAATGTCCATGATTGAAATTGCTAAGTTGCAGGATAAGTGCATTTTTACTTTTAGGAGAAACAGCTAAACAATTCTGTGTCACGGCTGTATTATTTTATATTCTCCTCACCAGCATTTGGCATTGTCACTGTTTTTAATTTTACCCATTCTATTTGGTGCATAGTGATATCTCATTGTGGTTTTAATTTTCTTTCCCCTAATGGCTAATGATATTGAACATTTTTCCTCTGCTTAGTCACCATCTCTATACATTTCTTTCGTGAAATGTCTGTTCATGTCTTTGGCCTATTTCCTATCTGGATAATTTTTGTTTTGTTTTATTTTTTTCTACTGAGTTTTGAGAGTTTTTTTTTAACATACTCTAGACACAAGTCTTTTGTTGGAAATACAGTGTACATATATTTTCCCAGTACATAATTTGTCTTTTCACCCTCTCAGCAGGTCATTATCAGATCAGAAGTCTTTAATTTTGGTGATGTCCAGTTTATCGGTTTTCCCTTTTATTGATCATTGCTTTTGGGTGCATGTCCAAGAACTATTTGATCTGGACTTTGTCACTTTTCTCCTTTTTCTTTTCCCAAAAAAACTTTGATTTACATTTTACATTAAAGTTTGTGATCCATTTTGAATTAATGTCTGCATAAAAATTTAGGTTGTTTTATTATTTTTCCTATGGCTGTCCAATTGCTCTAGCTCAATTTGTCGCAATAGCTATCTTTTTTCCATTTAATTTCTTTTACACTGTTGTCAAAAATCAGTTGGGTATATTCATGTGAATGTATTTCTGGGATTTCTATTCTGCTGTATTGATCTAGTAAACACTGTCCTGATTATTGAAGTTTTATAGTAAGTTTTAACAACAGGTAGAATGATTCCACCCACTTTATTCTATTAAACAGTTGTTTTAGCTAATTCTATATCCTTCACCTTTTCATGTACAATTTAGAATAAGCATAACTATGTCTACAAAAACCGTTGCTGTGATTTTGATAGGCGATGCATTAATCTAAGGGATAAATTTGAGGATACTTGACATTTTTATTTGTTGAGTTTTCCAGTCCATGAACATGGTAAGTTTCTCCAATTATTGAGGTCTTCTTTGATTTATTTTATCATCACTTTATAATTTTGGGGATGCAGATCCTTTAAGTGTGTTGTAAGATTTATATCTCACTATTTTATTTTCTTTGGAGTGGATGTAAATGGGATTGTGTTCTAATTTTAGTTTCCAATTATTTGTTGTTAGTATATGGAAACACAAAAACACAAAAAGCTGATTTTTGAATGTTGATCTTGAATTCTGTGGCCTTGCTGAACTCACCTACTAACTATAGGAGATATTCAATGTAGATTTTCAATGAGATTTTCAAGGTAGAAAATCATGTTTTCTTCAAATAGCGACAGTTAATATTTCTCCCTTTCTAATCTGTATGGCTTTTACTTTGTTTTTTTTAATTGCCTTATTGTGCTGTCTAGAACTTTCAGAGCTATGTTGAATACGATTGATGAAGGCAAACATTCTTTTTTTTGTTTCTAATCTTAAGGGGAAAGCATTAAAATTTCACCATTAAGATGTAGGTATTTTGTAGGTGCTCTTTGTCAAGTTAAGGAAGCCCTCTCCCTCTGTTACAGGACTGCTGAGGGTTTTTATTGTAAATGGGTACTGAATTTTGTCAAATACTTTTTTCTGCATCAGGTGGTATGATCATATGGTTTTTCTTTTTTGGCTGGTTGGTATGGTAATTTCTTTTTTTTTTTTTTTTAACT
>NW_007746713.1:0-576 GCF_000696425.1 Galeopterus variegatus | reverse complement strand
TGACTCCACTTTTTAGAACTATAAAAGTTAAAGTTATTTTAAATAATTCAAAATGTGTGTTTTGAGGTGCTTTTTGGGAGATAGGGAAAAGAATGAGTAGGCAGTGGGATAAATATCACTTGAAGAGAGACCCAGTCTATATGGCCATGCAATGCAGTTAAATGGCAGAATGTCTTATCAAGTGAAACAATGCTTATATTTTCAATTTGCCTAACTTAACAGACCAAGTAGATGTTAACACTGTTGAACTCTGTCTGTAGCATATAATTTAGTGTCAAAAAGAAAGCACCTAGAACGTTACATGAGGTATCAAAAGTAAAACTTGGTGATGCTTTTGACCAAACTTTACAATTGTATGTCTATTTATATTATTAGTACTTTGCTTTAGTGTGTAATGTACATAAGGTGATAAGTGATGTATGAATAGTTTTTGTGATGATTAAGTATCTTGTTGGAGTTGGCTTTTCTTCCCTTTGCTTTCAACTGAATACAGAAATTGCACACCAAAAATGATGACAGGGATAAGAATAGAGGGAAAAACATTGAATTAGGAGCCCATAACTTTAATGAATGAGG
>NW_007746712.1:2682-13115 GCF_000696425.1 Galeopterus variegatus | reverse complement strand
AAAACAGATCTTGCCTTTTCTCTCAAACATCTCATCCCACAGGAAGCTGGAAATTAGGGCACCTGAGTACTGTCAAAGGACTCTCACAGAGAACCCAACACAAAAGGAAGAAACACCCTTGGCTTAGCTCTCCGCTTCTCTTCCTAAATAGATAAGGAGCTCAATACCCAAAAAGGAAATATAGCTAAGTTTGTTTTATCTCCAATACTTGGAAAGGACTCTAGTCAAAAGTTTTGCAGTTTAGTCCATTCTTTTCATGGTTTTAAGAGATCCTTAAAAATTTTTTTCTCAGCCCGTTGTAAGTTGATAAGTTAAGTTTGAAGAAACTTCTAAACCACACCCCAGCTTCCATCTAGCTATTATATGGCCATTTATTCCACCCAGTCTATTTTGTCATCTGGCCCTAAGCTTTCATAAATTAGAAACAAGTTGAAATTCAAGAGGGCTATGACAGATCAGAGCTACATCCTATTTTTAAAATATGGCCAAGGAGACCACAAAATGTTCCTTTTATTATATATGTGGTTCCTACCTCAGACCTTAAAAAGACTCAGTCTTTAAAATATGTCACTGCTACAGCAAGGAAGGGCTCTCTTGTGGGGAGTGTGAACCATTCAATTATTTAGTCAATCAACAAACAACACCTAATGCCTACTGAGCACCTAATGCCTACTAAGACTATTCCAGAATTTGGGAACATAATGGGTAACAAAAACAAACCCAAATTGGGCACTTACAAACTTTGCATTCCAGTCTGGCAGATAAGCATTAACAAAAACTTATGCAAATTGAAAATTTAAATATTATTGTGGAAAGTGCCCTGAAGGAAACATAAAAGAATTCTGTAACTGGGGACCACAACCAAACCTAGGAATCAA
Source organism: Galeopterus variegatus (assembly GCF_000696425.1). Taxonomy (NCBI): domain Eukaryota; kingdom Metazoa; phylum Chordata; class Mammalia; order Dermoptera; family Cynocephalidae; genus Galeopterus; species Galeopterus variegatus. The sequence goes on along the minus strand of NW_007746712.1, from coordinate 12,237 downwards.
CAAAGGCTTTCTTGATGATGAGACACTTAAGCTGAGTTCTGAGGATGGAGATGTGATAACCAGGTAGAGGGTGAGAAGAATATGCCAGTCAGAGAGAAGAGCAAATACAGAGCCCAGAGAGGAGCTCTGTTTCTTCAGATCAATCATATGAATTATGAGTGGGCATGTTCAGAATCTGCATGGTCCTTAAGTCCTCTTGCTTATGACTTATATCAGTCAGCTTGAGCTGCCGTAACAAAATACCATGGACTGGGTGGCTGAAACAGCAGAAACTTACTTCTCACAGTTCCAGAGGCTGGGAAATCCAAGAGCAAGGTGCTGGCAAGGTAAGTTGCATTATGAGCCCTCTTCTCTTGAGTTGTAGGTGGCCAACATCTCACTGTGAGCTCACATAGCTTTTCTTTGTGCAGGCTCAGTGGGGGGAAGGGTAGGGGAAGCAAGCTCTCTGGTGTCTCTTTCTACAGGGCACTAATCCCATCATGAAGGCCCCATCCACATCCAACCCTAATCACCTCCCAAAGGCCCCATCTCCAAGTATCATCACTAGGGGGTTAGAGCTTCAACATATGAATGTTGGAGGACACAAACAATCAGCCCATAACATTCCTCTATGCATATATATCGTGCCTCCACAACAATACTGTCAGCAAGAGAGTTTAGTGAAATTGTCCTACATGTGCCTAAATCCCCAAAGCCCCTTGTAAATATCAAATGCCCATGTCAAATTGCATATTTGGAGTTAATTGATTGCCAATGAATTATTTCTGGCATTATGCAATTAATTAAACACACAGAGTCAATTAAATACATTGAGTCTTACTTAAGTGACCCATGTGAAGGTAACACTATATGTCAAATAATTCAATATTTGACTGAAAATATAAACTTTTTTCCTTTGGTTTCCTGAGTGGATATGTTTCTGTGCCTGTGCCTGTACCTGTGTCTATGTGTGTTGGGGAGTCCATTTTTTCTATTTGAATTTTTAAAGCTTGTTAACTGTCATGGTCTATTCCTTTCTGAAATATTCATTTCCATACCTAGTTCAGACTAGAATGATCAATAAAATGAACTATTATATGAATGTATGCTGAAAACATATAGTTAAATAACAAACAAAATGTAGAAAAAATAAATAACTTAAATTTTGCAATGTATGTGTACTCGTATGTGAAAGTCAGTAGAGCAGAATGGTTAAGAATGAAACTCAAACCTGATTGCCTGTACTTCAGTATGAACTCCACATTTACTAGACATGTGACTCTAAACAAATTACCTGACCTCTCCCATCTGTCTGTATGACTGGCATAATAATAATACCTACCTCATAGGATCTTCATGAGAATTAACTGAATTAATATTTACAAGTTACATAAAATATTGCCTGGCACATTGAAATCTTCACATAAGCTTTCATACATAAAATAAAATGAAACAAATTGAAGTACAATGAAATGAAATCAAAATGTGCCAAATAAAAGACTATAATAGATAAGCAACTATGTTGATAGAGGTGATCTCTGGTGATAAAGTTATTTGATTATTACTTTCTTTTGGTTAAGAGAGGTCTGTATTTCCAAATTTTCTACAATAAAAACATATTTTTGAAACAGAAATAAGAATATGAATGTGTTATAAATATGCGTGTGTGTGTGTGTGTGTGTGTGTGTATATATATATAATTGTTTTACTGTTTACAAGTCAGTTTCCTTTTCTAAAAAACTGGAATAACAATTATCTTGCAAGGATGTTATAGATAAACCATGCAAAGGGCTCCATTTATCCTTCCGTATATACCCCTACCCTCTCTCCCTTGACTTGCATGGACTCCAGTAAAGGGCTCTCTTGACCTGTGGCTTTAGGTTAGGTTTGGCCATAGCAGAGCCCCAGCACAGGTAATATGGAGAAGAGAATGGGATCGTGGCCTCTCCTGGGCCCCCTCCCTTTGAGGTGACCCTGCAGGCTGGCCGCAACCTTTTAATTAAGTTTCGATTCAATCAAGACAGTCTCTCCCCAAGGTCCAAGGTTCAATCCCTGTTTTGGTCAGCAAACAAACAAACAAAAAAGACAGCCTTTCCTCAGAACTGACTTCTATGGGTTTTGATAATAGCTCCTCCACCCCCGCTTTACTCTAGGATGATAATGAACCCACTCTTACTAGCACAATTCCTCATGGGTTTCCTACACCCTGCCCACATCTTTGTGAATATCCCTTTATTGGACCCTCTCTTGAATTATTCCAATTGAGCTTGCTGTCTGTTTTTTGCTAGGAACCGCATGTTATAGAGCTGACATCATCTGACAAGGGTGACTGCTCAGTAATTGCAAGGTGGGTATTATTCGATGGGTGAGAAAACAAGTGCAAAGCCTGAATCCCCAGGCTTGAGTCTAATGATCTGCAAGTTCTTTGTCCTTCAAGAGCCTGATGCCTTGTTTCAGAGGAAAGAGTAGGCATATATGACATAGAGCGTGCTTAAATGTGTTAGGCAGTGGCCCATCTTGGTTTGCCCTTCCCACATGTTGACTACCTTCTTGGTAACCAGAGGTCTTAGAGATCCTTTATAGCATCAGAAGCCCTGATTGTCTGAAATCTGAGCTTACTCTAATGTCAAGGTCTGACCCAGTACTCTCTTTTAATTTCATTTTAGTCAATACAGATAACAATAACCAAGGGGTTGTATATTCTACTTTTTTCTTATTAAATTTCTTTATGCATCCATTATTGAACCAACTCCCTGAGAGTTGGATTCACCTCTAAATTCTTTTACTATTATTATTAAATAAAACACATAATAAATGTAATAAATATTTTCAGCTTTACAGGCCATCTAGTCTCAGTCTCAGCTACTCAACTCTGCCACTGTAGCAGAAAATCAGCCTTACATAATACATAAATGAATAAGCATAGCTGCGTGTTCTTGTGAAGCTTCATGAACACTGAAATTTGAATTTAATATAATTTTCATATGCCAGGATATACTGTTCTTCTTTTGACTTTTCTTCAACCATTTTAATGTGTTGTCAGCCTTGCAAAAACAGGTGGTGGGGCTGATCTAGACCCTAGATCCATGAGCAAAGTTGAGTCAATCAAAGACAATGACTATTAGTCCCAGAATGTCTTCAGGAAAATTTGGGAAAGAGGCATCCTCTTCCTGTTGAAGCTGCTGAGCATTAGGGATGTGTCTTAGAAATTCCAAGAGCGAATATGAACAGACTCTGCTTCAGAATGAAGCCCATACTCAGATCAGCAGATCCCAAAGATTGGGGGTTGGGATGGGGAGAAGCTGATACAGCCATGCCTGAAGCCAAACACTCTTGGTGTTTCACTTTCAAGGATTAATAAATGCACTTGATTTTGCTTATGCCCATTTGAGTTGGGTTTCTGTCACTTGCAACCCAATCGAGTCCTGAATAACATAGTGAGGATTCCAGAGGAGCCTTCCCAGAGAAGGTAAATGGAGGTAACCTTGAAGGACAAGCAGTGGCCTGTAACTTCCCTGTCTCATTTCCCATTCAGTGGGTAAAGCACTCTGTTAAATTAACTGACTTTTTTGCAGTCCTTAAAATAAATAGATCCGAAGAGGAACAAAATATAACAGTTTCTCGGATGATTCAATCATCAAATATTTTTTGCCAGGCACTCTTTTGTAGGCATTGGAGATACAGCGGTTAGTAAATCAGGCAGCAAAGGACATGGATGATATATTCTAGTGGAGGAATATTGTCAAGGTCTATATAAATATCACACTGACTGCATTTAGTCAAAGTAGTGTTCCAGTCATGGGATTGAGACATATAGGCCTATCTTTTAGGAGATTTCAGTCTCTTTGAGCACTCTGGGCAGTTACATGAAATAGGTCTCATTTACTGAAGGCCAGTGAGTGCTTCTAATGGGTGCTGTTGAAGATAGAGCTGAAAACCTGAGAAGGAACCTTCTGGACAGGCAGTCACAGGGGCAGGGCCTGGTGGGATCCACCTGCTCCTGGTGTGGGCTTCAAGCTTGAAAATTTGGAAGCTTAGTTAAGTTATGGTGGCCAGTGCTGATCAGAATGTGGGGAACAGACTCTCATTAACCATATTCACAAGAGAAAGATGTCTAAATCAGTGCATTAAAATTTACTCCTTGGTGTAGCCTAATTCTCCTCTTATCTGAGGCAGTGAAGGGAGGAGCCTGAATTCATAATCAGATGGGTACTTAGTGAGATGGGATTAAAGAAAAATGAGTTAATCACAAGCCAAGAGAGTGAAACAGTCTCGGGTGAGATTTCTGCAACATAAGCCACTCTCTTCAAGAGGCTGCTGTTTCCTTGTGTCCCACACATTCAAGTTCACTTTTCTTGGGATGAGTTAGATATACTCTCTACTAATTTTGACTCCTTGTCTTTGCTTGATGCAGGCCTCTCCCTTTTCATTAAAAGATTCTTTCTTCCATAACTTAGGATAAACAGTTTTAAACTAATTTCTATATCCTATGCCTTTTTCCTTCCAGATCTCCTGTGATCTTTTCCCTCAAGGTAATGTCTGCTATCAGCTAGTACTACATGTTGGGAGATCTTTATGAGTTTAACCTTCAGAAAGGGCTCTGAGAGTGCCATAGAGCCTCCTGTGGACTATCTACCTGCAGAGGGTTGGGGGAATCACTCACATGGGGAAAACCTAAAAGATCTGACTAAGGCCCTCAATTGAGCTTGATCAAGTAGGTGTAGTGAATTGAATTATGTACCCCCAAAACTCACTGAAACTTGAATTGTGTCCCCTAAGTTTCATGTTTTAGAAACTTAGCCAGTCCAGCAGTGACTACCAAGCTGCTCTTCCAAGCAGGGGCAGTAGGGAGCCTCAGGCCTTGGCCATGCCCCCCCAACATGTGCAAACAGCCCAGCAATGACCACTGAGCTGCAGCAAAAAGGGCCCCAGATTCCTGAGCTGTGATGGTGAGGGGCAAGGTCTTTTGTCACACCCCCCTGACATCTGCACCCAGCCCAGCAATGACCAAGCCACCGCTGGAAGCCCCCCCAGTCTCCCCTGTGGGGGGTGCCACAGGCCTCAATCCCACCCCTCCTCCTTCCTGACTCTTCCATCCCATCTCCTTCCCCTTTCCCCTCTCCCTCTCCGTCCCACTGCTCTGCAACAACATCCTAGAATGTAAAAAATATTAATAAAATTTCATTTTCTTTTTTTAAAAAAAGAAACTTATTCCCCACTGTGACTGTTAAGAGGGTGAGAAATATTATTATGATAATTGAAAGGTGGAGCCTTGAAGAGGTGATTGGATTATAGGACTGTGCAGTAGTGAATGGATTAAAAATGATGGTCAGGGGGTGGCTCTGAGGGCTTTAAAAGAAGAGGAGAGTCTCTCTCTCTCTCTGTCTCTCTCTGTGTCTCTCTCTCTCTGTCTCTCTCCCCCCCCCGCTCTCTCTGCTCAGCCATTTTCCTAATGTGATATTCTGCCGTCGCTGTCACCACCACCAAGAGCTTCACCAGCTGTGCTCCTTGGACTTTGGACTTTGTAGCTTCAGAACTATAAGCAATAAATTTCATTTTCTTTATAAATCACCAAGTTTCAAATATTTTGTTGTAAACAACGGAAACAGACTAATACAGTAGGTGTGCACATCCTGGTATGAGTAAAGGGAATCTTGCATACAGGAGGAACACTTTGAGCAAAGGATGGAGGCAAGAAAGAGCATGACTGATTTGGTGAACGGAGTGAAGAAAATTTCTGGCATAGAAGGCATCATAAAGGGAGCCTGCCTCTGAATGAGAGATAAATGGATAGGACCACATTATGCAGGGCCTTGAACTCCAAGCCAAAGAGTCAGGAATATATTATAAAAGCAGAAGGATCTACTGAATATTGTTGAACAGGAAGGTAACATGTGCAAAGAAAAGTCCTTGGAAAATTAACTTGGCAATAATGCACAGATGAGAGTGGGAAAGTGGATTGGAGGAAGATATGGCAGCAAATTGTTCTTCAGGCTCAGACAAAGGAGAAAACAGGAAAAACCCTGAGTCCATTCTTAAGCCCTATCTCCTCATCACCCTAAATCATTATATTAATAGGAAGATGACAATGATAATTGGAGGTAAGACTTCCCCTCTAGTTCACTTACCTAGAAATTATTAAAAGTCACAGAAAATTGACCAGTTACCAAAATGGGCCAGGTGCTTTCATCTCATTCTCAACAGCCTTTCCAGGATCAGAGCCTAGAAGAGAAGTCATAGAAAAAATCTCCTATCCAGGAAAAGATCATTTGAGGGTCTTAAACGCCTGTTGCTGTCTCCACCTCTACCCATAAAACATACATAGCAATGTCACCCATTCCTCCAGATTGATCAGAAAGGTCACAATCAACTTGGGAATGATTACCTGCCAGGCACTGGTCTAGATGCTGAGAATAAAACAGTGAACAAGAGAGACCCCTCTGGCTCTGCCTTCATGACCTCACATTGGCAGTGGGGGGAGAGACTAGCAAATGTCCAGGGAAAGGGAACAGAAAATAAGCAAATAGATGCAAAAAAATGATGTCAAGTAGTAGTAGTACCATAAATCAAACTCGATCAGGATAAGGGGATAGAGAGAGGAGGGGTCTAGTATTTTGGGTAAAATAATCTGAGAAGGCCCAGCTCCCTGGGGTGGTGACATGTGAGCAGAGATCTTAATAAAAGGAGAATTAGGATACAACAACAACTGGACTTATTTTAAAATACTTAACCTATACAGGACGACCACATACAGATCTTTTAGGAAATGCCAGCTCTGTTTCTTCACTAGGCCCACTTCCAAACCAATAATTATCTGTAATAAATAATTAAGGGCCAGGCCTCTAAGAAATTGTAACAAGCTTCCTGGGACAGTGGCTTGAAGCTCTGCCTTTCTGTGTGTCTGGGGCAGAGTGAGGCCAGTGGATCTGCGAGGCCCGGGCAGATGAAGGGGCTGTCTGAGCCATCGATCAGCTTAGTCTAGACTGTGCTGAGTTATGGGGTGCAGAGATGCCGAAGACACCAGCTCGCTTCTACTTGAATAAGCCTCTTTTCTCTCTTTCCCTCTAATGCATTATTATACTATTTCTCCCTAGGGTTCTCAGAACCACAGCCCTGCTACAGCACTGTGATAGCAATTCTTTCCACAACAGCTTCTTTACCACACCAGCTCCCCAAAGAATCTAATCAGGCTGAAGAAAAACATGACACAGCTTCTATTAAAGGGTCAGTCTTTTTACATCTATTTATTTCATTGTAAAAGTTCCTCCACCTGAAGACCCAGACCTAAAAATATAAAGGAACTCATTTAGTAGGAGCCGAAATTGCTGCTTGGATAAGTCTTTTCCAATGTTAATTTTGAGCACACCTGAATGCTCTCTCAAAAGTTAGAATTCCAAGACAGTCGTTTCTTTTCCATCACGCCCCAGTGAAATTCTGTTACAAGAAAATTTACTGCCATTTCGTGGACTTTGAAAGCCAGAGGGGAGTCTGATTTTCTAAATTATATGCCTCTATTTTGGCTTTTTGGAATCTATTCTTTTCCTGGATTATGTCTAATTTTGAACAGGTAGCCTTCTTTATTTAGTTCATTATAACATTAGCCTTAAATTGGCTAATAGATCCCTTGATGCTCTTCTTAGATGTAACTGGTATAAATGTCTGCCTTAATAAAGTTGAATGTCTAGAGGTGAGTTTTTTTACCTTGAAAAATGCCATGTCTATGCTGAGTACAACACATTCACTGAAAATTTCCTATTTCAGCCAGTAGATATTCGTCACAATGTGACATGCTGTACATTTCCTTATAGCATATCAAGACCATCTGAAAAACATATTACTTCAATAAGGTGTGCCAAACTACCTGCCACAAGAAATTCAAAGTGCCCTCTCTGGCACCTGATGGAACCTAGTTGATTTATTCAGAAGGTGGCTGGAAAGTTGGCAAAGCTCAGCTCTTCGTGGAGGGAGGAGTTGCTGTCATGAAACACAAAAACAAAAACCTCACTCATAATAAAAAAGGAAGGCCTGCTGAAGGCAATGTGAGAGACAACGCAGCAGATGCCCTTCTTAAATTAGTTTAGTTTACAATAGACTGCAGATCCCAGGCTGACTTAATATGAATGAATCTTGACATGAACCTTGGAACTTGGAAACTCAATCAGTTATTCTGCAGCTGCTTTGCCACACCACCTGCATATTTGGAGTGTGGATGATGTGTGGCTCCTATAATCCTCCTCATTAAAGGTTGACATGCAAATTGCCACATATGTACGATCCCTTGCATATTTGAAGTGAAGGTGCATAGAAATATGATGGAAACATTGCATGCCAGTAATTGCTATGGATTTCTTTCAGCCCTGCAGGACTATCAAGAAGTAGGGAAGTAAATACTGAATGCTTTATTTTAGAAAATCCGTAGTAAGGTATGGGCAATACTAGCGTAGCCTCGAGAGGAGAATGAAGACCTTGTCTTTCTCATAACAAGAATGCTCTGCATCATACTTTATCACCACCAAGTCAAAAATTTTTTAAGAGGCCTTGTGGAGTGGATCTGACTCAGGCTTGTGGGACATTGTCCCTGCCCCCTCCAGCTGTCTCTAAAACGCTTTTACCTCAAAGATAGGTTTTCTCAACCTTGGTACTACTGGCATCTTGTATCTCATAATTCTTTGTTGTGAGGGGCTGTCCTGTGCGTTATAAGATGGTTAATGACATCACTGGCCTCTNTTCTTTGTTGTGAGGGGCTGTCCTGTGCGTTATAAGATGGTTAATGACATCACTGGCCTCTGCCTACTAGATAACAGTAGCACATCCTTAGTCATGACAATAACAAATGTCTCCAGGCATTTCCTTCTTGGGGGTGGGAGGGCTAAATTGCGCCTGGTTAAGAACCACTTCTATAAGGGTTTTGGAGAGAAGTGATGCCAGAGTTCCCCATGGCAAGCCACATGACAATTCTCAGCCAGTTGCAGCCTGTTGGCACTGTCAAGATGGCAGCTGTCTCAGTTACTAAGAAGGGGTTACTCATTTTTTCTTCATGGGAATGGAACTGCCAACGAGATACAATTCTTGGATTTAAGTGATATGTAATATAGCATTATTAAAATCCTGCTCCCTAGCAGTCATGATAGAGATAAATATACTATTGTGTGAGCTGGACTAAACTGTCCAAAATGAAGAGGTATCTCGAGTGTCTCCCAGCCAACCCATGGCAGAGCAGATCAAGAATCCATAACCTTCATTTCTCATCGTAGTAGCCAACCAGAGTATTATTCAGCCAGATGATTAGAGATAATAGCTCAGGTTTCAGCTACAACTCCTACATGAGGGGTATGTCAAGAGGCAGTCAAATCCATGAAAGATGTAGGTTATAAATACTATGACATTATAAACTACATGTGACAAAAATACTTCATGCTTTTATTCAAGAAATAAATATGGGTATTTTTGGTTATGAATATTCATGAGATACAAAGTTGATTGTCACCCTCGTGCCCATGATGTGAAGGCCAGATCCATACTGGCAGCATTCCCATTACCACAAATTGTGTTTGTACCCCATGTCCCCCACCCAAT
>NW_007746712.1:0-379 GCF_000696425.1 Galeopterus variegatus | reverse complement strand
AAGAGTAGACCTGCAGTGAAAGGTAAAATATAAAAAGACAAGAGAAGTCAAGCCATTTGACCGGAAAAGGAGGTCATTTTCATTACTGTGTCTTGGTGATGTGGTCACATTATACTGTGAAATCTTTCTCTTCATTTTTTTTAGTACCAGATGACAGACATACCTCCTTTTTTTGATCCCAAGCATACTGCCTTTCTAAGCCATTGCCTTTTAGTAGCAAGCCCAGGCCAGCACCGGTGCTTGTCAGCCAAGCCTCCCCCAGACTACTGGATCTAGGGCAAGTACTCTTACCTCGGGATGGTATTTACAGCGGGAGTAAAAAAAAATGGCTTCCTAGTTCAGCACATAGGGAAGAGTGAGCAGCCACAGTTTCATGGTC
>NW_007746711.1:12503-13115 GCF_000696425.1 Galeopterus variegatus | reverse complement strand
TGGGTCTCTTGAAGGCAGCATATAGTTGGGTCCTCCTTTTTAATCCAGTCAGCCAGTCTGCATCTTTTGACTGGGGGATTTAAGCCTTTTACATTAAGAGTTGTATTTGAAAAGTGTTGATTTAATCCTAGCATTTTATTGATTTTTGTTTGGGTGTCTTAGTTGTCTTTTGTTCCTTTCTTTCTGATTTACTGTTTGTTTCCTGTATTTGTTGGTTCCTTGGGTTGCAGATAGCCTTTTTTTGTTTGTTTGTTTTCTCTACATGGATGCCATTTTTATTATACTAGTGGGTTTTGATTTTTCTAGGGTTTTTCTGGCTGTGGTAGTTGTTTGTCAGGTACCAAACCCAGTACTCCCTTGAGAATTTCTTGTAAGGGTGGTCATGTGGTAGTGAACTCCCACAGTTTTTGTTTGTCTGAGAAATATACTATTTGCCATTCATTTTGGAAGGATAGCCTTGTAGGGTAGAGTATTCTTGGCTGGCAATCTCTGTCTTTTAGTATTTTGAATCTATCATCCCATTCCTTTCTGGCTTTTAGGGTTTGTGATGAAAAGTCTGATGTTAGTCTGATTGGGGCTCCCTTACATGTGATTTGACGCTTCTTTTTTGCA
>NW_007746711.1:7062-11942 GCF_000696425.1 Galeopterus variegatus | reverse complement strand
GGAAGTGAGGATGCCAAAATGCCATCAACGTGGCATTAGACAATATTTTAAGCCTTTTTGCACTTATCTCGGTGAGTATAAGACCATGGTTTGAACATGAAATGAAAACAACAAAAGACATATCCGAGTTATGAAACTAGAAAAGCTATTTTAGAAAAGGTTAACCACCTGACTCTGAAAGTGTAGATACGGCTCATTGTATTTTAAATGATTAGTAGAAAAAAAAATCATAGTTGAATCTCATATTAGTTATTTCAGGGAGAAAGAGAATATGATCAGACAACCGTACTAAGAAGCTCTGAAGCAAACCAGAAATCATGCTCTCCCCAAATAAAAATATCACAACTCAATATAAAATAAAAGCTATGAAAAAGAGTGTCAGAATTAGAAAACACCAGAAATGAAATTATTAAAGAACAGAAAATTTTGAAAAGTGAGGTAAAAACACTAAGAAAAGAAAAAGGAAAATAACTATTTAAGGAAACAACTACAAAGAGAACAATAGTAAATAACCACAGCCTAGCCTTATAAGAACTAAAAGGTGCATAAAGAGAGAAAATCAATATAACAGGCAAAACTTATCAAAGATTACCAAGGATTAAAAGAAAATTATGTATAGAAATTATAGATAAATAAAAAAAAATATATGTATATGTGTGTGTGTGTGTGTGTATAAAATTCCCTAAAGAAGGGAGGCAATTACCATGAACAGAAATATAGTTTCACTAATATAAGAAACGTTATCTGAAATTTTAAAGAGTTGTTGAAACAATATAACTTTTGAGGGATAGACCTAGTATCTGGGAAAATTGAAACCTATAGCCAAATCCAAAATATATCCCAGTAAAAGTAATGATCTTTAAACAAATAAATGAATGGTATGAATATCTAAGCAAAAGGCAAAGTCACTTGTAAAAGGAAGAAACCAGATCCAGAACTTTACTGTTTTTTTTTTCTGTTGTTGTTGTTGTTGTTTTCAATACCAAGAATTCAATGTCAGAAAGCAACAAAGTAGTATATCTAAGATTCTCAAGGGGAAAATATATAAACTTTTGCTTTGTTTGTTTATAAATGAATTTATATTTTTATTTTAATCTAGAAAGCTAAAGTATTAATCAAGTATTATTGATCAAGTATTAAAGTCAAAGAATAATTGATAAACATGCAATAACTTAAAGAAAATTATTCCCATTTATCTTTTGCTAGTATCTACTAAAAACCTAACTCAATCCTCTTAGATGACTAGGGGGACATCAACGTATAGACTGGTGGCTTCCCAGAATCCCACTAAATATGTGAGGAGAAAGAAAGTATGTGGCAAAAATCTCAGATGATTTAAGAACACTTCCTGTTTTCATTGCTAATGTGGACCATGTATCTTTCATAAACTTCACTCTAAGCTCTACATCAGATCTGGGAAAAAGGAAGGTTAAAAGGCTGTCGTCCTTCTGTTCTCAGCATCATCTCACTGCATTTGTATTCCTTGACTTTTAAAAAATAAACTTATGAAAATTCAGAATATTTACAGAAAATTTGAAACAATAGTACAGAGAATTCCCATATACCTCATATTCAGTTTCTCCTGTTATTAATATCTTACATTAGTATGGTACATTTGTGACAATTAAATAAATTGGATATAAAGAAGAGAGAAAAAGTAGTGTCAAAGATGACTCATATTTCTAGATAGTACAATTATATCAAAAGCAGAAAACTGGAAGTCACCCTGTCTTTTTCTTTGGTTTGATTGTTTGTTGTTATTGTTACTTTTTGTTTACCTGCTTTTATATGGGTGTGGATGTGAATAATAACTTTGATTTTATATTTTATTTAGATGAGTCATTAAAATATATATATATTTTATATATAATGCAAATGTAAATATATATTACTTTTTATTACTTAAACATACATATAACCTCAGAAATATTTAGCATCTGTAAAGGAGTTTGGTCTATTAGAACGTTAAGGGTTTTTGGAGATATTTTTACCGAATACAAAATTTTTTTATTGTACTGATCAGAATTTTTTTGTTGTTTTTTGAAAAATACACAACACTTTAAAAATATATTTACTAATTTGTTCTTCATAATCAGAGAAGTATACACAGAAAGCCTAATGTACTATCATTCAAGTGAAGGTATTGAAACCCAATCATTTATAGATGAGAAAAGAGGGCCTCAGGAAATCAAAGCACCTTCACAAAGGCCTCCAAAATTTAGTTGGCAGTCATGAAATCTACATGGCAGGAGAAAAGCCTGTATTCTGACTCTATGTCTAGGGCTTGGTCTCTCTGTTGCTTCCTGCTTAGTAGAATATCGCAGCACTGAACTAACGCTTGTCATTTCAGGAGAATTCAGCACCTGAGTCTGTTTGTGATCATTGTGAAAGGCAAAAGACAGGATTAAAAGTCAAGTTTGGATTTGTCATAATTCTATTCTCACTTAAGTAAATATCTCTTTTTCAGAGTCATGTAACCTTCAGATATTTGCATGTGGTCTAGCTACAGTTTAATCTTCCAAGTATATTTTTGTTCCAATAACTTTTAATATTTTAAAAAATTCCTAAATGCCACAAGATTTCTCAAATATCAAAAATGATGTCATTTTAAGATTCCACTTGGGTTTTTTCATATTGCAATAAGTGTGATCTAATTCTATATCTTTATTAAAAATCACTGAAGCATTCATTCATCACCTCAAACATGTTTGTTTTGATACACAAATGTCATATTTAAAATCTAATAGTGATTTATTTCAACAGCATATATGTGACATATAGACATAAATGAGAGAAATTTTTTCTCTCTGCTTCATATTTCCACTTCGTGTTTTGAATTAATCACATTATTGTAAAACATCTCATGATGTGTTTTGACATTGTGAATACACATTTCCAAATATGTTATCAAAAATTTTAAAATAACATCAATAACTTTGTAAATGTAATTCTGATAAGGCTTTCTCAAACATCCTTCCTAAGAAACACCTGGTAGAATGTAATTTATTCCTACAGTGTCTCACGATAGTTTTTTTTTTCTTTTTTCAATAGTAGTAAAGTTTAGTACAGATATCAAAAAAACTTTTTGTGAATGTTATAATAATTAAAGTGATTGGCACTATCTTACATTTCTCAAATTTCATATAGAAAAGAAGAAAATCTAACTCTTTTCATTAAGGTACAAATATTGAAAAATTGTGGCAATTGCCAATTTCCAGAAAATTTAAAATCTATATTGATATGGTTATCAATGAAAGGTATGGCCTGTTGGTCTTAATTCCATGGAGATATTAAATGCAAATAATTTAATATTTTTAAGGATTATTTATATTAGTGAGGATATTGCTTGCTGATGTGCTATAGACAACAGACGTTTTTAGCCTCTGTTCATTACATTATGTGATTGATAGGTCATAAAATTTTCCAGGGGAATGTAAATTAAAACATTCAAAAAATATTCAAAATGAAAAAAGTTTAAAAGGGTAAAATGTCTGAGAAAAGACAAAATGAGCAGTACAATATTACTTTCAGGTGCTTTACTGCTTTCCAATATGGGTCTGATTTTATAAAATTTACATGTTTAGACTGGAGGGCACAAGTGCAGTTTCCATGATCTTCTCTAATTGCCATGATCTTCTCCAGTTGCCATAGACAGTTACCTTTTCTGAACTACAGTATTTCTTCATTTCCATTCATCTCACTGTGTAAAATGCAAAAACTAAAATGACAGCCATTTCCAAATCTCTGTGTACTTATAATGCCGTTCTTTTTCTTTTTTCCTCTCCTTTTTGTCTTTTTTACTGACCGGTAACGGGATCACAACCCTCAGTGTCGCACCCGTACCGGGGACCGGCAACGGGATCGCAACCCTCGGTGTTGCGCCCGCACCGCGCTCAGCCAGTGAGCGGGAACCGGTCTCCACATGGGATCCAAACCCTCAGCGGGAGTGCCGCCAACACTCCCAAGTGGTGCACTCTCCAGTGCGCCACCAGGCCGGCCCATTATAATGCCGTTCTTAAAGGCCTCAATCAGTATGCTAAAATGTTTCCAATAAACTTGCATTACATTTCCCGTCTATGCATATCTTTACTCTGTATTCCTAATTGGCTTTTCTGTTAAAAAAATTAGCCTCTTGCTATTTTTATTTCTTTTTCTATAAATTACATTACAGAAGATTTTCATAACCTTTTAAATTTAGTTGTTAAGGCTTAATATCAGCTATTTAGGTGAATGGGGGGTAGGAATTCTTAAAGCGCTCAATCAGTATGCTAAAATGTTTCCAATAAACTTGCATTACATTTCCCGTCTATGCATATCTTTACTCTGTATTCCTAATTGGCTTTTCTGTTAAAAAAATTAGCCTCTTGCTATTTTTATTTCTTTTTCTATAAATTACATTACAGAAGATTTTCATAACCTTTTAAATTTAGTTGTTAAGGCTTAATATCAGCTATTTAGGTGAATGGGGGGTAGGAAAAAGGAAGACAGTCCATGTGGAGATGAAAGCCCAGGTGCAGGCATTGTGTTGTAAGCATCCTTTATATTGAATTAGCACCTGGTAGAATGACTGGCATATGAAGATGCTCATAATTATGTGTTTAATAAACAAATAGTCAGGGAAATAGAGATTAAATTTCCAGTATGGCAGCTTCCAAAGTCGTATCTCGAAAGATAAGCAAGATGAAAATGAGGGACTATTAAAGATTGTTAATAATAGAAGAAAAGGATAAAGATAAAAACACATATCCTGGTAGAACACAAAAATGTAAAAATAGAGAAAGAGAAAGAAAGAAAGAAGGAGAGAGAGAGAGAGAGAGAGAGAGAGAGAGAGAGAGAGAGAGAGAGAGAGAGAGAGAGAGAGAGAGAGAGAGAGAGAGAGA
>NW_007746711.1:0-6863 GCF_000696425.1 Galeopterus variegatus | reverse complement strand
GAAAGAAAGAAAGAAAGAAAGAAAGAAAGAAAGAAAGAAAGAAAGAAGAAAGAAAGAAAGATCCTATAAGAAGAAGCTAAAATCGAACAACTTACAAAGCTTATGAAACTTAATGAAAGTCAAGAGAACATAAGTCAGAAACCAGACGGGATGGGGGGGGGAGAGACAGGGCACTTTAAGGTGCTAGGAGTTATTGGATTATTATTTTATTGAGGCAGGTCCCGTGTACTTGTTAAGTCTGGCCCTCTTCTAGCTTCTACACATATCTCTGTACACATTCTGAGGGAACAGAAGTGGTGTTTTTGCAATGGACTAACATCTGTCTTCTGAGATTTCCTTCCTTTTATTATCAGAGGTTAAGGAACCCCAGACATTCACTGCTCTGTAAATGCTCATGGTCAGAACCACACACTACCATCTGCCTTGGATTCTCTAGGACTAATGTCATGATGCCCCTCTCCCCGGTTTGTGTTTCTGCCAGAGACCACACATTTCGGTTGACTCCTCAGTTTCCACACTGATTTGTATAAGGCTCTGCAGCAAGTCCTGACAGTTTCTTTCTCCCAACCTTGACAAGTTGTGAAACCTTTCCACTCTATAACTCATGGTCCATTTTCAGCAAAATGTTCAATAACTTCAAATTCCCTCTGAATGTTTATTTCATCTGCTTTCTCTAAAGGAAACCTGACTGTCCCCTGAGGTTGCTGATCTCCCCAGTGAATGCTGTTTTTCCACCATCCACTGTTCACCTTTGCCACTCATTCTTTCTTTTCCTCTATTTTCCTTAGCTTTTCCTAAAATATTTCAACATTTAACCTCATGCCATCCTATTTTATCACCCACTGTACCATATTACCGCTGTCATTTACCAACTTGTGGATCTATTACTCTTTTTAAAAATACTTCGGCTTTTGTTTTACTTACACTGTCTCCATGTAGTGATCATTTTAACATCCTAGTTCTTTGAATTTCTTTTCTCTAATTATCATGCATGACAGCATGTCTCAGCCACTGACTCTCTCGCTCATACTTAAGAATTGTCATTACCTACATAAATTTCTTGCACCCAACCCTCTGAAGAATATCTAAAATTGCAGGAGGTCTCTCTCTCATATCACTCTCATACAAATTGACACCCTTGGACTTCCAATTCGACGATATCACCATCTATTCACTGTCACTTGATAGCTTCTTTCCTCTTCTTATCCAGATTAAACAATTATTATAATAACCCTCTTATTTATACTCTTATGTCCCTTGAGATTCTCTCAATCCCTTTTAATCCCATAGAACAAGCACAACACTCGATAAGTCTAACTCTGAATACTACATATGAGGGTACTTCAAAAAGTTCATGGAAATATTTGTATTATCTTTTAGTTCTATTTTTCCACGAACTTTTTGAAGAAACCTTTTATCTCCATCCAAGCAGATGCACATGGCTGGAAACCGGCCAGTCCCCACACATGTTGAATGGTCTCACACTAACTTTAGAAAAATATATTTTGAGTGGGCCTTATACTGCCTGGCTATCACACTATATTTCCTTATCCATTCAACTTTTCCCTTTCTTAGATAACTATTTAATCACAGTTACCATTCTAAGATATTTCAGACCATTGTCATTCTCAGTTGACAACCTTGGATTCAAAGTAACTGTCATTCATTGATGGAAAGAATATAAAATGGCACAGCCATTTTAACAGTTTGGCAGTTTCTTACAAAGCTAAACAGTTATACCATATAATCCAGCAGTCAAACGAGTTGAAAACTTATATCCACACAAAAACCTACACATGAATGTCTATAACAGCTTCATTCATAATTGCTTATCACTGGAAGCAACCAAAATGTCCCTCAATGGGTGGATGGAACAAACTGTGAGATATATATATATACACACACGCGTATATATATAAAACTGAGATATATACACACACACACAAATAATATAATAATGCATTATATATATAATATAAAATACATAATTCATTATTATTAAGTGATTAAAAGAAGATAAATCAAGCCATGAAAAGACATGGAGGAACATTAAATACATATTTGTAGTATAAAGAAGACATTCTCAAAAGGATGCATATTGTATAATTTCAACTACATGACACTCTGTAAAAGGCAAAACTATAAGGCAGTAAAAAGATCAGTGGCTCCCAGGGATTTGGGGGAAGGGAGTAAGGGGTGAATAGGTGAAGAGCGGAGGCTGTTAAAGTTGTGAAATTATTCTGCATGCTATTGTAATAGTGTAGGCATTTTGCACTTGTCAAAACCCATATCATGTTACAAAGAGTAAATATTAATGTATGCAAGTAAAAACAAGTTAGGCATTGAGACTCCCAAGAAAGAATAACTATTATGACAAGATAATCTAATTATGTTACAAAAGAAGAAAACCATCTCACTGATGGAAGTTAGGAGAAAGATGTAAATCACAGTAACGGTAAAGAAATGGTGTCTGTAAGACTAAACTAAAAACAAATGGCACTTCAGTACTGTACTCCAGTTATTATAGTTGTTTTCCTTATAAGTACTGGTTAACAATGTCGGGCCGGCCCTGTGGCGCGCTCGGGTGAGTGCGGCACTGGGAGCGCAGCGATGCTCCCACTGCGGGTTCGGATCCTATATGGGGATGGCCGGTGAGCTCACTGGCTGAGCACGGTGTGGGTGACACCACACCAAGGGTTGCGATCCCCTTACCAGTCACGAAAAAGACAAAAAAAAAAAAAAAAACAATGTTGATACTAAAAAAAAAAAAAAAAAAAAAAAAAAAAAACAATGTTGATACTACTATGCATGTACACTGGAATTAAACAATTAAGTAAGTTGATGGTGTATAGTGAGAGCCAGGTTTATCACTGACTGAGTGGAAATTTATAGATGAGGGAACATAAGACTAGACTGAAGCACATGATAATAAAATGGATTTAGACTTCATTAAGAATTAATGATTATTTTATTATAGATAGATTAGCTTATTATATAAATGAATACATAGAAATCTTTATATTATAACATATAGATGTGCATAAATAAATATATATACATATACTTATATTTCTTTACAGTCAGTTGAGAAGGGCAAAAAAATCAAATAGCACTTCAGTTGCAAGAAGCACACCTAGCGCCCAGATCTTTGTTTGTAATACAATTCTGAAATAAATAAATAAATAAAAGGAACCAGGGATTCTTGAAGAAAGGTTGACTCTAAGAATACAATAGAAAATATACAAGAGGATGCTCCAGTATTGGGTGTGTACACATTTTTTGATTTTTATATCATGGAATATTACTCTGCCATAAAAAAGAATGATATTCTCCCATTGGTAACAACATGGATGACCTTGGAGAAACTTAGGCTGAGTGAAATACAAGAAGGTCCTAATACTTTTTGACTCATTTTGTCACTCCCACTACTTTCATACACTTTCACTTAAATCACACTACATTACTTTAATCTTACTTATCTTTCTATCTTACTCTTCATTCCTTTTCAGTTCCTACTACCGTTTCTTCTCCTTTCCCCCCCTAATCCTGTAAAGCCCAAGATAGCATCCTTAGTTGTTTTTTTTATTATCTCTGTACCTTCTCTCCATTGGTGATATAAAACCCCTTGTTGCTTGAAATATCATCTATATTTCATAACTTATAACTTCTTAATTTCAGTCCCGACCTGTCATCTGAAAACCAGGCACCTACTCAGATTTTCATATAACATATAGATGTGCATAAATAAATATATATACATATACTTATATTTCTTTACAGTCAGTTGAGAAGGGCAAAAAAAATCAAATAGCACTTCAGTTGCAAGAAGCACACCTAGCGCCCAGATCTTTGTTTGTAATACAATTCTGAAATAAATAAATAAATAAAAGGAACCAGGGATTCTTGAAGAAAGGTTGACTCTAAGAATACAATAGAAAATATACAAGAGGATGCTCCAGTATTGGGTGTGTACACATTTTTTGATTTTTATATCATGGAATATTACTCTGCCATAAAAAAGAATGATATTCTCCCATTGGTAACAACATGGATGACCTTGGAGAAACTTAGGCTGAGTGAAATACAAGAAGGACAGAGGGATAAATACCACATGTGCTCACTCATAAGTGGGAGCTAAGAGAGAAAGAAGGAAGGAAAGAAAGACCACAGTGGTGTGTTGGACTTGCAGAAGGAGAGAGCATACCTAAGAATACAGAGTGGACCGGGGGAAAGTGGGATGGGGAGGGAGGTCAGGGATTATTGGGTGGAGGATACGGGTTTAATCACAATTTGTGGTAATGGGCACACTGCCAGTATGGATCTAGCCATCACATCTTAAGCATGAGTGGTGATGATCAGCTTTGTATCTCATGAATATTCATAACTAATAATGAATGAATAATAAATAAATAAATAAAACTAGCATTAAAAAATGTATACAAGAGGAACCTGGAATCTCTTGTGCAGAAAGAAAGGAAGTGACCCTCTAAAAAAAGAACATGTTGATGGGGGTATGTCAAAAAGACACAGGAGTCACATGAAAGAACTCCCAATAACCAAAGCTAGAACAATTTGAACAAGAAAATAAAGTAGTATTAGATTATAACACAAAGTATAAAATAAATATCCAGTAGTTCATACTTATATATAAATGACTGAAACAATTAATTTAGAAGAAGAGACAAATCTGCCATGCAGAAGATTCTAATATAAATTATTTAGGTATTTGCCCTAAAAGAAGTGTGCTCTGCATGTAGTGACTTCTTTACAAAGATTACAGTATGAAAAGAAGGAAAAAAGAGTAACTTCATAATGGAGTCATAAATCATGTGGTTGATAAGTACTCATGACATGAAAATGACACTTTAACACTATGATATTCCTCTTCAAAAACCATAATTCGTGTCTAATATGATGGTCAATTTTATGTGTCAACTCAACTGGGCCATGGGTGCCCAGATATTGAGTAAAACAAGAGTCTGAGTGTGTCTATGAGGGTGTTTCTGGAAGAATTTAACGTTTAAATCGCTAGGAGTACAATGTGATGTTATGGTGCACGTATGCATTGTGAAGTGGTTAATTCCAGCAAACTGTGTTAATAAGCTCACCACTAACCTCCACAATGATACGTCAGATAGACAATACTCAGTTCTCACCTTAATTGTCCTAATACTTTTTGACTCATTTTGTCACTCCCACTACTTTCATACACTTTCACTTAAATCACACTACATTACTTTAATCTTACTTATCTTTCTATCTTACTCTTCATTCCTTTTCAGTTCCTACTACCGTTTCTTCTCCTTTCCCCCCCTAATCCTGTAAAGCCCAAGATAGCATCCTTAGTTGTTTTTTTTATTATCTCTGTACCTTCTCTCCATTGGTGATATAAAACCCCTTGTTGCTTGAAATATCATCTATATTTCATAACTTATAACTTCTTAATTTCAGTCCCGACCTGTCATCTGAAAACCAGGCACCTACTCAGATTTTCATGTGGATATCTATTACTTTGCTCTTCAGAATTTGGTGCAAGCATGAGCAGTGTCAACACTGCTTGGGTGTAAACTAGCAATGCATTTCCTCAAGGCCCACCCCAGAACTATGAAATTAACATCAACATTTTAAGAATATTTCTGGATGACTGCATGAATATAAAATTTGAGAAGTATTTATTTAATAGATATCTCAAATTTAATAAATCAAAACTTAAGTGCTGATATTTTACCCATGATGGCTGAATCCTTCCCATTTAAGATGAAGAAAATTCATTGATTATAATTGCTGAGGACAAATAAGTTAAAATAATTCAAACCTTCTTTTATTCTTTGTTTTTGTTTAAATTTTAATTTATGAATATACGATGTAGTTGATTTTTGTGTCCCTTTACGGATTTCTCTTTCCTCCCTCCCTCTCTCCCCTTGCCGCCCATCAACATCATATCTGTTCACTTGTCTTAAGAAGTTCAAGGAATTGTTGTGATTATTGTGTCTTCTCCCTCCCCTCCTCACCATTTGTTTGCTTGTTTATTTATTTATTTTTAGCTCCCACAAATAAGTGAGAACATGTGGTATTTTTCATTCTGTGCTTGACTTAATTCACTTAACATAATTTTCTCTATGTCTATCCTTGTCATTGTGAATGGTAGTATTTCATTCTTTTTTATAGCAGAGTAGTATTCCATTGTGTAGATATATCACAGTTTCCTTATCCACTCATCTGATGATGGACATTTGGGCTGGTTCCAACTCTTGGCTACTGTAAATCATGTTGCAATAAACATGGGAGTACAGGTTTCCCTTCAACATGATGATTTCCATTCTTCTGGGTATATACCCAGCAGTGGAGTAGTTGGGTCATATGATAGATCTGTCTGTAATTGTTTGAGGAACCTCCATACCATTTTTCATGAAGACTGCACCAACAGTCTATGAGAGTTGTTATATCTCATACACTGTTGATTGGATTTTGTAGTCCAACCAATAGTGTATGAGGGTTCCTTTTTCCCTGCAACCTCATCAGCACTTATCTTTCTTGGTCATTTGGATATTGGCCATCCTAACTAGAGTGAAATGGTATCTCAAAGTGGTTTAGACTACCATTTCCTGAATGCTAAGTAATGCTGAACATTTTTTCATGTGCTTTTTGGCCATTCATATATCTTCGTTTGAGAAATGCCTATTCAGCTCCTTTGCCCATTTTTAAATTGGGTTACTTGTTTTATTTGCTGTAAAGTTGTTTGAGTTCCTTGTATATTCCAGATATTAATCCTTTGTCAGATGTGTATTTTGCAAATACTTTTTCCCACTCTGTTGGTTGTCTTTTCGCTCTGTTAATTGTTTCTTTTGCTGTGCAGAAGCTTT
>NW_007746710.1:0-13115 GCF_000696425.1 Galeopterus variegatus | reverse complement strand
GCTGGGAGCACAGCGATATTCCCGCCGCGGGTTCGGATCCTATATAGGAATGGCCGGTGCGCTCACTGACTGAGCGCGGTGTGGGCGACACCACACTGAAGGGTTGCGAACCCCTTACCGGTCACAAAAAAAAAAAAAAAAAGACAAAAAAAACCCCTTCTATTTATTTATTTGATATCATGCTATTCAGGTTTTCTATATCTTCCTGAGGGGGCTTTGGTAGTTTGTGTCTTTAAAGAAATGTGTCATTTCATATAAATTGATGATTTTGTTGCTATAAAATTGGTCATAATGTGTTTTTTATTACTATTACAGTCTTCTCTCATTTATTCTTGATCAGTCCATTTTTTTTTCTCTTTTCAAGAAACCAAATTGTGGTTTCATTATCTACTGTTTTTATATTTCATTAGATTCTGCTATAATCTCACATTTCTTTCTTCCAGCTTCCTTTTCATTTAATTTCCTTTTTTAATTGTCTTTTTTGTTGAAGATAGAAGCTTAAATTATTGAACAGAGAGTGTCTCCCCCCACCCCACATAGGCATTTAATGCTATTACTTTACTTTTAAACAGTGCTGTAGCTTTATCCTCAACTTTAGATATGTTATATTTTTATTTTCACTCAGTTCAAAATATTTTTTAACTTTTCTTGTGATTTCTTCTTTGACCTCTTTGTTATTTAGAAGTGCATTGTTCAATTTTCAATTAGTTGGGATTCCAGATTTTTTGTAATTGATTTCTAGTTTAAGTCCATTCCTGTCAGAGTCCATACTTTCTAAAATTTTAATCGTATTACGTTTACTGAGACTTTTTAAATGGCATGGTATATGGTTTATTTTGACAAATGTTCCAAGTACTCTTGAAAAAAATATTTATTCTGTTATTGTGTAGTGTGTTCCATTAGTGTCAATTAGGTCAAGTTGGCTGAGAGTATGGTTCAAGTCTTCTATATTCTTACTGAGGTTTTCTGTTTATTTATTCTATCAATTACTGAGAGAGGAATGCTGAGGTCTTACAAAGTGTAGATTTGTCTATTTCTCTTTTTATACTATCAGTCTTTGCTTCATGTATTTTGAATTTTTTTTTTACTTGCATATACATTTTGAATTCTTATACTTTCTTGATTAATTGATCCTTTTACCTATAAAATGTCCATCTTTGTCTCTTGTTTATTCCTGAAGACTATGTTATCTGATGTCAATATAGCCAATTCAGCTTTATTTTTACTAGGGTTTGTGTGATATCTTCTTCTATCCTTTCACTTTTTAAGATATTTGTATTTTTTATGATTAACGTGGGTTTCTTGTATACAGCCTATCTTTGGGTCTTGCACTTTTATTTAATTTCATAATCACAGTCTTTTAATTGGAGTGCTTAGACCATTTACATTTATATTTATGTGATTGGATAGAAAACTACTACCTTGCTATTTGTTTTCAATTTGTCCCATCTGTTCATCCTTTTATTGTCATCTGTTCCCTTTATATTGTCTTTTTTAAAAAATACTTTTTATGATTCCATTTTATCTCCACTATCAGCTTATTAGCCATTCTGTTTTTCTCTTTCTTTTTTTTTCTTTTGTAGCTGCTCTAGGATTTACAATACATGATTTTAATTTATCACAGCCTACTTTCAAATAACATTATACTACTTCATTTGTAAAAGTCTTATAACAGTATACTATTTCCCCTTTATGTCTTTTGTACTATTGTTACAATACATTTTACTTCTACACATGCTCTGAACTCTGCAATACAGTGCTGCTATTTCTGCTTAATATTTTATTTACCAATTATCTTTAAATAAATTTAAAAATGAGAACAAATATCTTATATTTACCCCAATATATATCATTTTCATTACTCTCTATTTCATTACTCTCTATTACTCTTTCTTTGCATAGATCCAAAACTCCATCTGGTATTATTTTCCTTTGTCCTGGAGAACTTCCTTTAACAATTCTTATAGTGCAGGTCTGCTGATGATGGAATCTTTCAACTTTTGTTTGTCTAAGAAAATATTTATTTTTACTTCAATTTTGAATGATTATCACTAGGTGTTGAGTTCTAGATTATCAGGGTTTTTCTTTTACCGCTTTAAAGTTTTTGTTTTAATTTCTCCTGGTTTGCATGGTTTTTAATAAGAAGTCTCTGATAATTCTTATTTTTGTTTCTTTGTACATAATGCATATTTTTGTCTGGCTGCTTTTAAGATTTTCTCTTTGTTTCTGGTTCCAGTAATGTGATTATATATGCTGTGCTGTGCTTGTATGTGTGTGTGTGTGATTACTCTCAGTGAGGTTCATTGAATTCCTTGAATCTGTGATGTATATTTTCTATCAGATTTGGAAAAATTTTGGCTGTTACTCTATAATTTTTTTGTCCCTTCCCCATTTCCTTCTGGAACTCTGCAGGCATATTAGATTGCTTTTCACTTCCAACAGATGATTGATTTTATCAGTCAGTTTTTCCTCTCTCTGCCTCATTTTGGGTAACTTTCTATGCATGTCTTTGCATTTCTGATAGTTTCTTCTGCAGTGTCTAATCTGCTATTAATCCCATCCAGTATATTTTCACTCCTGATATTATATTTTTCATGTCTAGAAGTTTCATTGGGGTATTTTGGGGCCCTTGTATATGATAATTAATCATCTCTGTCATTTCTATTGATTGATTTTTTTCCCTGGTTATGGGTCATAATTTTGCTTGTTTTGCATGCCAGGTAATTTTTGATTGAATGCTGATCATTGTTAATTTTAAGTTACTGAGTGCTGAGAGACACTTGAAAGAGTGTTGGACTTTATTCTGGAATGAAATTAAGTTATTTGAATTAGTTTGATCCTTTGGAGTCTTGATTTTAAGATTTTCATGGTTAGTTCATATCAACTTTTACTCTAAAGCTATTTTAGTCCCACTTCTGAGATGTGACCCTTCAGAGAACTCTACTCTCCACTCTGCTTGGTGAAAAAGGAAACTATTCCTAACTCTGTGTGAGCTCCAGTAATTGCTCTGCTTACTGCTTTCCAGTGGTTCTTTTCCTGACTTCGTGGATAGATCTGTACTTAGCTAAATACTACAGGAGACACTTCTGCACGTCTCCAGTAATCTAGCCTGCAGGTTCTAGATACCTAATACTTCCCAAACTCGAGTCTCTGTCTTCTCAGCTCAGTAACACTAAATAGATTTTGTTTGGATTCTCTCTCTTTGCTCTGTGATCTGGAAACTTCCTCTAGGCAGTAAGCTGGGGTAATCATAGGGTGTGCTTCATTGGTTTTGCTTTGATCAGGGACCACAGCCCTCCTCTGCCTGAAACAGTTTTAAGATATATTTTGCATGAACTTCTGCTTATTTATGGTGGAAAGGCAATTCCCACAGCAGTTAATTTTTCACAGTCAAAAGCTTAATTCTGTCTATAAATACAATTTATTGTGAAAGATAGAGTTTTTCTGAGTAAAATACCCTCTTTTTTAGTCAGTTATTTAAGAGGTTTTGATTTTTTGATTTTGAAGTGTCACAAAGACTCTTTAAATTTAAGACAAACTGAAAGTCTTTAATTTTCAACATTTTGGAGTAACAGCAAGGACAGCAGTGCTTTATTTTTCTCACATGATGTCACTTTTTGTAATATAAACCATGTTTTAAAATTTTATCCTTATACATAAAATATCGTAAGGAAATATATAGTTTGGGATACTCGAGATTTTCTTTGCTAGAAAATGCACTACTTTCTGTTCACTTAACCCTTAATAAAATTATGTTTTTTCTTTATAGTTAGCTGTTGGGCTTTAATAATTGTACAAATAACAATTTATATGGCATTCTGGGTATTTGTTCACTTAAAAATTAAAAATTGCTAAAACATCAGTAACTTCATATAAAGTGTAGACGAGTCATTTATCGGGATCAAAACTCAATGCATAAGGAGAACAAAAAGGATCTCTATAACTGGTATCAGAATTTCATTTCCCACTTCAATGGAGAACATTTAGTATCTCTTAGAAATCAAATTCTATTCTTTTATAGCTCTATCTAAACAGGTTATAAACATTTGGGATTTTTCTTTTTTGAGTTAGTCTAACCTCTTGCAATAAATTGTGTTTTGTAGAGCTTTTGAAAACTAATTTAAAAGGTCCCCACCTTTTAAGGAATTTTGAGGAATTAGAAATACATTAAGTTAAATGCATTTAAAAATGTCCTTCTACTTATGTGTTAAGTACTTTGCAAAAATAATTATTGTACTTTTATTCTCATTTGCTAGAGAGAAAAAATTTTCCTTATACATTTCATTATCCCCGAATAGAAATAAGCCTTCCCATGGTAAGTAAGAAAATACTTACCATGTCTTACTGCCATTATCTTTACCTTTAAAGACAAATGTATTTGGAGACATAATTATCTGGTAAATCCTTGATTATGTTGTGTTTTTTATATTCTGATAATTAAGTATGGTATAGTCAGTAGAAATTATGACCATGATTATGATACTGTAAAGTGTCTATAGGAAGGGGTGATTAGATTCCTTATAATATTGTATTGGGTATTTATTCTTACATCTGAAAAGAAAAGTTTAAATTTTGCTGGTTGTCATCATGTTTTGGGCTATTGAAATACTCATGTCTTTCTGGCTCCATTTTTCTTCTTGATTATCAAAATAACATAATTGAACATTTAGACAAAGGGCTGAACTTTTAAAAATTTATATCTTTTTATTTTCATTTTGTTTTATCATATTTAGGCTGTGAAAATGTGTATCAGGGTTTGTATATTACTTAGGGGAATAACTGCAGAGTCTTTCTCCTTTACATAATTATATATTTAATAATAAAAAGAAACTCACGATCTCATGATGCCTGTGTTCCTCTGATGTTCTTTGTTATCAGATAAAAAATAACCTAGATTTTCTATTTCCTCAGTTTCTTGAGGATTTATTTAAAAAGCAACCTGAATTTTTACCTTCATTTGAAATGCTGCATTGTTTACAAGATGAATATTTAAATGATACAATTAGAATGAAAAAGTGTTTTCTTTTGGGATTCTCTTGAGAAAGAGAATGAGACAGACAGACATGATGGGATATAACATGGAACATTTTATCTACAAAGCTTATCTGATATTAATGCATTCTGCTAGTCAAGTATATTTTCTCTATTGACTGAAGTTAACATTAATCCTTTAATTTGCAAGTACTACAGTTCTAGAAATTACATTTCCAAATTGATCGCTGGTAGTTATGCTACATGGTTTCATTGTGAGCTCACTGCCAAACAGATTATTTACACTCACTCTAGAAGATAAAATTATTCCCAATGTATCTTTCTTGTAAAATTAGTAGAAATACTGGTTGCTATTAAACATGATCAGCTGGTATCACAGCAGGGTACTTGTAAAAAAATTACTTAATATCTCTTTGTTTACAGTCTGCAGGGAGGTGAATTTATTTAATGTAATTATTCAACTGCTAACCAGCCACTGATGTTAACTATTTCTGTTTAAAGAAATTGCATTTTAACAAAACCTATGCCACACGAAAGGTTTTATTTTCATTTTAAGAATTCTATTTTGTGTTTATATCTAGAAAAGAAGATTTTAAAATGAAGTTGGTGCTGATTAAAACCATAGTTGTTATTACACAGAGGAAATTTAATCATTTTTGCATCTTCAGAAAGGATGCTATTGTATTAAATTAAAAATTTTGAAAACAGACTTCCATGAAGATGGCAGACTAGAGGTTCCCAGGGCACATTCCTCACACAGAAGATCAAAACAGACCCATTGCCACCGCTGTAGTTGCTAGAGCCATTGTCCAGTCCCAGAACCATTACCCATTGCAGAGCAACAGTCCTGCGGGTGACCCATCACTGCAGCTGTAGACTCTGCAGACATGAGGGAGATGGCTGCAACCACTGCTGCCATTGCTGCCACCATGAGGTAACCCCACTGCCACCAAGGACATTGCAGACATGAGGGAGATGGCTGCAGCTGTCACAAGATAACCCCACTGCTGCTGCAGATATCACAGATGTGAGGGAAGCTATCGCAGCCATTGGCACTGCTTCCACCCCCACGAGGTAACCTTGCTGCCGCTATGGACAGTGAAGATACCAGGGAGGCAGTTGTAGCCTCCATCACCACTGCTGTCAGTGTGAGGTAACCTACTGCCACTGCAGACACCCTAGCTGTGTGGGCCACCATTGTGGACATCGCAGCCAAGTGGGCAGCTGCTGCAGCTGTCACTGCTGCAGTCACCACCACTACCAGTGATGCTAGGCAGCCACCATCACTGTGCAAGCAACCTGCTGCCACTTAAGCCACTGCTGCCATGCCGGCATCCTGCCAAAGCCACCTCCACAACCACTGCTGCCACAAGGGCAGCCTGCTACCACAGCAGCAGCCACAGCAGCCAACCACTCAACTGCATTGACACAAGGAAGGTTACCAGCAGAGTCCAGGGAAGGAGAGTAATAGAAGAAGCAACTGATCTACCAGATGACCAGACATCAATTTAGAAATATGAAAAAACAAGAAAACATGAGCCCACCAAAAGAATACAGTAACTCTCAAGTACCAGACCCCATACAGTAGGAAACCCTTGAAATGACTGAAAGGGAATTCTGAGCAACAATCTGAAGGAAACTCAATGAGATACAAGAAGAAATAGACAACACAATGAACTAAGCAAAACTATCCAGGATATGATGGAGGAAATTTACCAAGATATTAATACTTTAAGAAAGAATGTATCAGAACTCATGGAACTTAAGGAGTCATTCAACAAAATATAAAACACAACTGAGAGCCTAAGAAGCAGGCTAGAGCAAACAAAATGAAGAATTTCTGATCTTGAAGACAATCTCTTAAAAAAAAACTCAGGCAGACAGAAAAAAAGAGAATTTTTAAAAATGAAGAAAATATAAGAGAAGTAAGAGATAACCTTAAGTGCACAAACATCTGAATCATGGGTATTCCTGAAGGGGAGAAGAAAGGAAAAGGCATTAAGAACATATTCAATGAAATAATAGTGGAAAACTTCCCAGGTAGAGCAAGAAACATAGACCTTCAGATTCAGGAGTCTTAAAGATCCCTAGAGAGATTCGACCCCAAAATGTCCTCTTGTAGTCAAATTGGGAAAATTAAAAGACAAAGAGAGAATCCTAAAAACAGCAAGAGAAAAGCATCAAGTCACCTATAAGGGAGTCCCCATCAGACTAACAGCATACTTCTTAGCAGAAACCCCACAGGCCAGAAGAGAATGGGATGATATATTCAAAATACTAAAAGAAAAAAAACTACCAGCCAGGAATAATATATCCAGCAAAGCTATCTTTCAGAAATGAAGGATAAATAGTGTATTTCCCAGACAAACAAAAACTTAGTTCACTACCACACAACCATCCCTACAAGAAATCCCCAAGAGAGTCCTGCATTTGGAATCTAAAAAATGATAGTCACTACCATGAATACATGAGAAAGAACAAAACCCACTGGTGGAACAAATATGCAAATGAGAAAGAGAAAGAAACTGTATCTTACCACCTCCAAAAACCAACCAACACTAAAAGGGAAAGAAAGAAACAAAGACATTTCATTTATCTATTTTATGAAAATAGATAAAATGCCAGGAGTAAGACAATACCTTTCAGTAACAACCCTGTATGTAAATGGATTAAATTCCCCACTCAAAAGATGCATATTGGCTGATTGGATTAAAAAGCTAAACCCAACTATACTCTGTCTACAAGAGACTCACCTCACCTGTAAAGACACACACAGACTGAGTGAAGGGATGAAAAAGGATATACCACACAAATGGAAATAAAAAATGAGCAGGAGTAGCTATTCTTAAATCAGATAAAATAGACTTGAAACCAAAAACTATAAAAAGAGACAAAGAAGGCCACTATATAATTATAAAGGGATCTATCCAGCAAGAAGACATAGCAATGATAAATATATATATACACCCAACATCACAGCATGCAGATATATAAAGTAAACACTATTCAACCTAAGGAAAGAGATAGACTCAAATATGGTAATATTTGGGGACCTGAACACCTCTCCCTCAACATTGGACAGATCGTCTAGGCAACAAATCAACAGAGAAACACAGGACCTAAACCATACTATAGACCATTGGACTTGGCAGATATCTACAGAACATTTCATCCACAAGTACAGAATCACATCCTTCTCATCTGAACATGGAACATTCTCCAGGACAGACCACATGTTAGGTCACAAATCAAGCTTCAACAAACTTAAAAAAAAAAAATGAAATCATTCAAGTATGTCCTCAGACCACAATGGACTAATACTACAAAATCAATAGCAAGTGAAACTCTGGAAACTATACAAATACATGGGAAGTAAACAACATGCTCCTGAACAACATATAGGTCCAAGAATAAATTAAACAGGAATTAAAAAATTTCTTGAAACTAATGAAAATAAAGACACAGCATACCAAAACCTGTGGGATGTTGCAAAGGTGGTAATAAGAGAGTTTATTGCAAAAAATGCTTACATTGAAATAATAGAAATATTTCAAATAAACAACCTAATGCTACACCTCAAAAAACTAGAAAAACAAGAACAATCTAATCCCCAAATTAGTAAACAGTAAGAAATTCCAAAAAATCATAACAGAGGCCATTCTCCCAAACTCATTGTATGAGGCCAGCATCATCTTGATACCAAAACCAGACAATGATACAACAAAAAAAGAAAACTATAGGACAATATCTTTGATGAACATAGACACAAAAATCCTCAATAAAATTTTAGCAAATAGATTATAGCAACACATTTAAAAAGAAATTATTCACCACTATTAAGTGGGATTCATCCTAGGGATGCAAGGATGGTTCAACATACACAAGTCAATAAATGTGATACACCATTTCAACAAAATCAAGGACAAAAATCACATGATTATCTCAATAGATGCAGAAAAAGCATTTGACAAAATTCAACATCGCTTCATAATAGACTCTCAGCAAACTAGGTATAAATGGAAAGTATCTCAATACAATAAAAGCCATGTAGAACAAACCCACCTTCAATATCATCTTGAATGGGGAAAAGCTAAGAACAGGAACAAGACAAGGATGCCCCCTCTCACCACTCCTATTTAACAGAGTATTGGAAGCACTAGCCAGAACAATCAGGCAGGAGAAAGAAATAAAGGGCATCCACATTGGAAAAGATGAAGTCAAATCATACCTGCTTACAGATGACATGATCCTATATGTAGAAAAGCCTAAAAGAGTCTATAAAAAAAACTCCTAGAGTTGATAAACAATTTCAGTAAAGTTGCAGGATACAAAATCAACATGCAAAAATCAGTGGCATTTTTATACTTCAACAATGAACTAGCAGAAGAAGAAATCAAGAAAGCTAGAGCATTTATAGCAGTCACCAAAAACAAAAAACAAAAACAAAAAAATCCTAGGAATGAATTTAACTAAGGAGGTAAAAGATATTTACAAGAACTACTAATTGCTGTTGAAAGAAATTAAAGAGGACACAAAAAACAGAAAGACATTCCATGCTCTTGGATTGGAAGAATTAACATTGTGAAAATGTCCACACTACCCAAAGCAATCTACAGATTTAGTGCAATTCCCATCAAAATACCAATGCCATTCTTCACAGTAATAGAAAAAACAATTCTAACATTCATATGGAACAACAAAATACACTGAATAGCCAAAGCAATCTTGAGCAAATAAATAAATAAATAAATAAATAAATAAATAAAGCTGGAGGGATAACACTACCTGACTTCAAATTGTACTACAAAGCTATAATAACCAAAACAGCATGGTATTGGCATAAAAACAGACACGTGGACCAATGGAACAGAATAGAGAACCCAGAAGTCAACCCACATATTTACCACCTACTGATCTTCAACAAAGGAACCAAGAACATATATTAAGGAAATGACTACCTCTTCAGTAAATAGTGCTGGGAAAACTTGACATCCATAAGTAGAAGAATAAAACTAGAACCGTACCTCACATCATATACCAAAACCAACTAAAAATGGATTAAAGACTTAAATATAAGACCTGAAACTATAAAACTCTTAATATAAAACAGGGAGGAAACACTTCAGGAAGTAGGACTGGGCAAAGAATTTATGAATATGACCTTAAAAGCACAGACAACAAAAGGAAAAATAAATAAATGGGATTATGTCAAACTAAAAAGCTTCTGCACAGCAAAAGAAACAATTAACAGAGTGAAAATCAACCTACAGAGTGGGAGAAAATATTTTGCAAACTATGCATCTGACAAAAGATTAATATCCAGAATATCCACAAGTTAGACTAGCTATTATAAAAAAGACAGAGAATAACAAATTCTGACAAGAATGCAGAGAAAGGGGAACCGTCCTACACTGTTGGTGAGACTATAAATTGGTGCCGCCATTATGGAAAATAGTATGGATGGTCCTGAAGCAACTACAGATAGAAATGCTTTATGATCCAGCAATTCCACTTCTGGCTATACACCTAAAGGAATAGAAGTCATCATCTCAAAGGGATACCCACACCCCCATGTTTGTTGCAACACTATTTGTAATAACCAAGAGTTGGAACTAACCTAAATGATCAATGGACAACTGGATAAGGAAAATGTGGTATATATACACAATGGAATACTGCTCTGCCATAAAAAAGACTGAAATTCTGCCATTTACAGCAACCTGAATGAACTTAGAGAAAATCATGTTAAGTGAAACAAGCCAGGCACAGAAAGAGAAATACCACATGTCCTCACTCATAAGTGGGAGTTCAAAAATAAGCAAATAAATTAAAAAAAAATACAACGATCACAATAATACATTGAACTTTCAAAAGGATAGAACAGAACTGAGGTTACCAGAGGTGGGAAAGGTGGATGGGGTGGGGCGTAAGGGAGGAATTGGTAAAGGGACATGAAAAATGATTATATTATATAATGTTGAATATACTAATTATCCTGATTTGAGCATTACATATTGCCCAAAGGTATTGATATTCAACTCTGTACTCCACAAACATGTACAATCAACTGTTAAAATAAATAAATAAATATGAGAAATTTTAAAAATTGGATTCCTTAATCAGTCACTGATTTATAAGACAATTTGGGGACAATTAACTTAATCAGTGCCTCAATTTCCCTTTTAAACAGCAATGAAACCTTGGTGGGACCACTATAGATTCAGTGAAATACATTGGACCAAACATAGATGAAAACAGTGACTGAACTATAAATTTTTCTATTCTATTCTATTCTTGTTATAGAAAAAATTACTCCAAACCAAAAATGGGCAGTAAGTATAAATATAAAGCCCTTAGGTATATATGTAGTACATGTTGATTTGAAGGGGAGTCATGCAAATGAATATGATTATAACTTGATTGTGAATCTCTTCAGTTGGTCCAACAATTTAGATTTTTAGTTATATTTATGTTTCACTATATCCCAAACAACTCCCAGAACGAATGTATTTCATGTCTTGAATCATCCGTCCAGTCTTAAAACTTCTCTCCCATCCTCTATATAAATATTCCCATGTAGCTGGCAGCTAACACGTTCACTTGGTCATCTAAGAAACTCAAGGTCTATTAATTTTTCTTGGTTCTGACATATGACTTTAAATTATAAAATAATCTTTCTAAAAATACATTGCTCCCCAAGCATAATTCTAAGGAGAAAAAGGAGCTGGATTAGCTACTATTT
Organism: Galeopterus variegatus; assembly: GCF_000696425.1. Taxonomy (NCBI): domain Eukaryota; kingdom Metazoa; phylum Chordata; class Mammalia; order Dermoptera; family Cynocephalidae; genus Galeopterus; species Galeopterus variegatus. The sequence goes on along the minus strand of NW_007746710.1, from coordinate 1,381 downwards.
GGGGTTTAGAAAAGCAGCTTGATGATATTCATATTAGAAATGATAAACCTGGAGAGCTTGAAGTTCTCTCTCCAATATTTTATTAGGCTGACTCTCAGCTCAATTCCTACTTCAATGGAAAGACTCATCTTGTTTTCTTGTGTTTACTTGAGTTACCAGATTTCTTAAATGGTTTTTAAAAAATTATAAGTAAAATCACCATTATATAATAATTTTTAATATAGTTATAAAAATATTTATAATAATTATTTATGTTATAGAATCATGTTATTATTTGTTGGAGGTTAGAAGCAACATATATTTTTGTTAGCAACAAATTCCTATACCCAGCATAATTCTCAATGCACATTAGATGCTTGACACATTTGTTAAGGAAATACATATTGGCTGCTTCTGCATCCTTTCCTTGCCATACTCATGTTATATCTGTATAAACTGTTTTAAGTTCGTGGTGTCACACTGTTGTGCTCCACCTTCTACTCTGAACAATGTCATTAAAGGTCCAACCAGAAATAAGGACCACTATACTTAAAACAGAGGGAATTTAGTGTAAAGAATTGGGTACGCAGGTGCCAGAGAGTTGAGAAAATAAAAAGAGGATGGGAAGGCAACCCTGGGATTAGTAGCAGGGGAAAGCCATGCCCCTAGGCTGGAAGGACAAAAGGAGGAAGTAGTGTCACCACAGCTCAGGGGCTGGGAGCACCTGATGGAAGCTGAAACCACAGTGGGACAGTCCCATAGACACTGAGGCCAAACAGGCACCAGGGACAGAGAAGGTGGGGAGAAATGCTCTGGCGTCTCTTGCTTCTGCCCTCCCTTCTCTCATTAGCCAAATCCTGAAAAATACCTGCTGACATGGGGGCATAGGGAAAGCAGCCTGTATTTCCTTCCCAGTGCCAAACAAAGCAGGGAAGGACAAGGAATGGGTCTTAGAGCAAACAGGCCACTGTCTGACCCACTACCAAAAGAAGATGCTTTGGGATAACTCTATTTTGTGCTTTCCACACCCTCTGACATGTCTCCCCCTCCCTGCCCATTACTCTGCCTAATAACTCCTACCCCAGTGTGACTTGATACCGAAGTGGGACACTTCACCAACATCCTTCAATCCTAAGAGATCCCTTCATGGGACACTTGACAACTCAAGATCGGTCCCCTGGCCCAGCCCAGCAGAGATGAGTCCAGCCCAGTGGACCTTGCTCAGAGCTCATTCACCAGCCTTGCAGCTGATTTGATGCCAGGAGCTGGTGGCTGATCCTCTGAGCTCCGGATGGAGAGAGCAATGTGATCTTGGTCACCCAAGCCAACTTCCCAGCTTTCCATGAAGTGGTTAGGGCAGCCTCTGAATCACCACAGGCTTACACTTTTCAGTGAAGATTTC